>NC_142670.1:31034981-31259981 GCF_964200805.1 Pocillopora damicornis | reverse complement strand
ATTTACGTTTTCAACTAAGTTGTTAACGCTAAATTGATCTGAACTACGTCGAGGCCAGTCGAGATAAACACGAGCGAGGAGCTCCTTGTAGAACGACATATTTCTGTCCTTTTCCTCTTCATTACAGAATCGCGCCCATTGAAAAACGTCGCACGGGAAAATGCAAATAAGCTAGAAAAGAGAAAGAGAGCATGCGTAACTTCACGCAGGCCTGTCAATCCGACTGTCAATCATGTAATCCCCCGTGTACGCAGTGTTCGAAAGTATTGTTTCTTGTGCAGACAATCGAAACGTAGCGCTTTTCATCGAAGAAGAATAGACGTAATTAGTGGCGTTATCTTGATTAGGTTATATTGTTTAAAAATCGGTCAGATGTAAAATTAAATTACCTTTCAAATGCCGGGTTTTCAATTTGTGTTAAGACTCAAATGCGGCAGATTTGCGAGGTTCGACCATCAACTTCGCCAAGAAAGCAAAACATCACAGAAATATTCCTTTTAGTAAAATTTCCGTACTGCCCCATACTATCGTAAAACAAATCTGTTTTCCCAATGGTAAAGTATTGTTTTTGTCACTCTATCCAAGAACTGAACGTATAATGTAGTGTGGGGCTGTGCGGAATTTTACCTTCCTTTTTGGCCCGTTATTGCCGTCAGTTTCAGATAACACGTCGGTAGTCTAATTACTTTTCGAATACGTTGTAGATTCCCGCTCCACGTAGGTGCACGCTCACGCTCATAAGCT
Organism: Pocillopora damicornis; assembly: GCF_964200805.1. Lineage (NCBI taxonomy): Eukaryota > Metazoa > Cnidaria > Anthozoa > Scleractinia > Pocilloporidae > Pocillopora > Pocillopora damicornis. Next base: position 31,259,237 of record NC_142670.1, on the reverse strand, counting down.
TACGGATGAACACTTCACGCTCTTTTGATATGCAAACGCGGCCCTCGCTCTTTACCGACGAAAAGAGCATTTCGTCACTTTGAAACAATGCTAATTGCTCCAATTGTATCTCCATTGTCTCTAAACGGACGCAAAGCGAAATTTTACAACTCCCGTTTGGGAATTTATCAATTCAGATCTAAAGCGACCGAAGTTGGCGGTGAGCGTTTGCAACCTCATTACTAGGTCATTGCGCCCGCAAAGCATCATGGGTACCCCACTTTTCTCGGGCGACGCTTTTCAATGGGCGCGATTCCGTAATATCCCATTCTTTTACCCTTCTCTAATTAAGTTTCTCAGAAGTTTCCAAAGTTTTGAGTTTTGGTTCATTAATTGAACAGTGCATAAGCTTTTGCTATGTTCCGTTAGACCATAAACTCCCACAAGACAAAAGAGTGGTTAATTTTGTCAAATACAACACAAGACACAAGCGACCAGCGTAAAAGTTAACAAAAGAAACAGGTCGGTTCCTGTTGTTCATTTTTTTTCCTTTGTAGTAAGCATGAATGGGCATGAAACAGGATAAACAAAGAAACAGGCATTTCCGAGTGCCGCTATAGAATATGATCGGTATGAGTAATTAGGTGTTTTTACATCATTTTGAGGTTTCTAACAAGCAAAAAAGAATGCACGTCTTGTAAAAAAGCGATGAGGCATTGAAAATCTTACACTACAAATAGATCTTTCGAAGTCTTTCTTTGTAAAAATTAATTGTTTCTTGTGCATGTAATCGGATCAATGGGATGAATGTCAATCACTGATGTTGCTAAATTTTAAAATCAAAATTGTATCGCTGTAAAACTATGAAACGACGTTATTTCTTTCCCTTGAACTCAGCTGCCTCGATTCCCACACCAATCTTAGCGAATTTTTTATTGAATCCCATCAATTCCGAGAGAGAAGTGTTTGTTTGTTTAACTTTCGATGAAATTAAAACACTTTCCAATTTCTAAAGAATTCTCTCGACCCATCAACTGTGATGAAGGCGATATTTTTACAGCATTCGCCCTGATATTCAATCGTTACGAAGTAACAATCATCGTAACTTTTTGTCAATAAACTCGTTTTGAATCGTCGCTTTTAAATTCAATTTAACAAAACAGTAAACACTGACATGATTTGGACTGAACAAACAATGTAAGAATGCAAGACAGATTTGAAACGCTGGAACCGATCCACGATGATTTAGCCACTTATCTATTGGAGCTCTTTGCACAACAGAGATATTAAACGCACGGCATGTTCACAAATCCAGAAAAATAACTTTCAAGTAGAATATCGAAAAATTTCACTTTTTCAAAAGAAATGTGAACCCTTACGGTCACCGCCGGCTATGTGGTTGTAGTGACAGTTCAAAAAGCTCTATGAGTTATTCTTTAGATTCAAAACAAGAGACCAACGTTATGTTCGGAGATTATCATAATTTCTTGTCAGATGCTTGGACCTGTCTCCACCTAATACTGATGCATTCCCGTTTAAGGTTACACCTACCTCGAGCTGCAGTTCCGATGTAGTCTTGTGTTTCGATTGAATGTCTTATTAAGTCAAAATCTTTTTGTTCGCTTGATTAGCACGGATTCTCGAAAGCGGTGTGCAATAAATAACAAACCGATATTGGAGCCTCGAAGCAAACAATGGACTGGTGGTTTCGGCAATTAGCCCGCAGAAATGAGGACATTGTTCATCAATGAGTCGACGCAAAGCGGAGATGACGAACAAGACCGTCACTTTATTCGAGATTCTATAAGGAGGCCTCCAGAATCTTGGCCTCAATTGAGTTGCAAGATTTTTAGTTCGTTATGGTGACTTTTCGATCGAACTTGTTTTAGTAAAAAAATGAGGAAACAAAAGAAATTCGATAATCATCTAGCATGAAGATAAAACGTAATAACAACATGGAGCGTAAAACTCGGAATTTGATACACTAGTATTCACTTTCATCGCAGAGGATTGTGAAAATTCTAAGCTTATAGTGAGTTACATACTTTTTTTTCTGACCAAAGGTCATTTCAATACTTTATCACTTGATTATGAAAAACTTCCATGGTATTTGACGACAATGAACATGGTTACATAGTGAACAAATAAATTCATCTGTGAAGTAAATTGTGCAACAATTTTTTTTTCTGCATGAAGAGAGAAAGCACATTTGCTAACGCGCTGAAGCAATTTCTATGAATTAAGTCAACCAACATAGCGCACATATCAGTTATATTACTTTGGTTACGATTCTAATTGTTAGATGTGACAAAGTGGTGTCATGCATGGCATAATTAATTCTCTAGACTACCATGTCATAGCGATAAAACTGATCATAACTCACCCATAATTGCTGAAGCGGCTATCCACTTTATTCGGCTTCAAAGATGCGAAAATAAATCAACCTGAATACTCAGCTGAGCTCCCCGAAAGTTAAAGTGATGATTAGTCTATGTGCATCCAAATACTGTATCAGAATTTTTTTGCAATATAAGATTTGTCAACGAGTGTTGTCATATTAAGCAAGTTTTTTATCCGCAAACTACTCATTTTCACGTTTTCCAGCGTGACGGTCATCAATTAAGCACTCTAAGACACTAAAATCGACGTTTATCACAAGGAAACGAACTGATTCCTGCGCGATGTGATGTAAATTTGTAGAACTAGCAACCTTTCTGCGAAATACTTCAGTTGCAGACATTCACTTTGCATGTATTCCAAATTATAAGCCCCTTGTGGACATAGGCTTGTGCTTATGTCAACGATATGGTTGAAATGCTTTCAAAACTAAGAGTTGTACATTATAATGGAAATACAGTGCTGCATTACCGCGTTTGCCTTTTCTTACCACTAGAACAAAAGGCTTCTCATGACAACTTGAAACGGTGCCTAAATGATACTAACACGGTCTAGAAATGCAAACAGCACGTGAATTCAAGGATCCTTCCTTTCATCTTTATGCGTGCGTTTGTATTTGTTTTCAGTTTTTTTTTCTCTTCTAATTTAAGTACTACAAGTATTGCGCGTCTATTTTGGCTTTCAAACACCATTATCGCCTATATATCGACATGATATAACTGTGCTTAACTAAGTTTCTTTCTCAGAGTTTTCACGCTGATCGTTGGAAGATTTTAGGTGCTTGCTGGAAGATCACGAAACTCGATACAAGCAAAACAGAATGTCAACTCCACGCTGCTAATTAGAGTTGTCAAAAGGAACTTGACCCTGTGTGGTTTTAATTCGTGTCGCATGATCGCACTGCGCGCAACCTCTTTCCACCATCCCTTTCCTCTACCCGGCACTACTAATGTTGCATCTTTAGATTGTTCTCAACCAGCAATATGCTCTCCCATTTCCACCATCACTGAGTGATGTTGCTCGAAATTTATAACGACTGATCTAGCCAAGGTCGTTGTCATGGTTACCTCGTTTGTCTCTGGTCCTCGTCATAGTCACCTGGTTCGATCGCATCGAACTAGGTACGAACTGCAGAAAATGCGTGGCTTTCGAGGAGTTTCAGATCAAAGAGAAATTTTCTTCAAAGATACTAATATCTTTAGTTGGGTACTTCGCTTTTGATGCACCTCAAAAACTTTAACCTAGTTATTACGATTTATAGTCGATTGCAATTTGCTTTAACCTTCTCTATGTTCCTTAACCATCCGCTGTTGTCAGTCTTAGCCAACTCCGGCCGATCATCGAAAACTCATCTTAATATAATTAGAGTCGAAAGGGAAAAATAAACGAAGGGTGTTGAGGAGCAGGTAACGGCAGAAACAGGACTCAGAACTTGGGGGCGAGGAGGGGTGAGCTTCCCCTTATACTGTTTGTTTGTTTGTTTTTTTGTTAGATTAAGTTGTTTTTTTTTCTAGTCTGTTTAATGGTTTGTTTTATTTTTCGTTTGGTTTGTTTTGTTTCGTTTTATAAATTACTTACGATCTCTCCAATAGCAATACAACATCACACACCAAGAAGTGACTTAACTGTAAAAATAATCCTCATTTTTTATGTATCCCGTAAAATAAGGATAACAAGAACAAATACAACTAAGAGGAAGAACTTAAATTATTACTATACATCTTCTTGTTTATAAAAAACTTTCTCTTTTTCACTTTTCGACATTTACTCAAAGAAACTTCTAAAATATAAACTTAATGAGATATGACCGATGGAAAACATATTTTCTATGGAAAAGTTGTAATTTCGATTAAAAATTCTTATATTACCTATGTTATGGTCGGACAACATGCATTTGTCATATCATCTATATTAAGAGGAGGAAATATGCATTGAAACAATGAAGATCCTATAAATATTCTGATTTGTCATTTTAAGTGCAACCATCTTCGGCAAAGGGAAAGGTACTATTAACGATATGGATTACATAACTCTCTGATACGTGCCACACGTTTAGGGAGATTGAAATCTTTGGAATAGAGAGATGGGAATATCAAGATTGTTATATGCAGAGTGACACTCGTTAAATAAGTTATATTATTGGTGATCTTCCCCTCTATGGCTGTCCTAATTCATGGCTTACGTTGACAGAATTTCCAAGGCCAAACGGGCGTGCTACTTATCAAATATATAACTAAGCGATTTTCTTAAGACAAATAGTTCAGAATTTCATTACATGCAAATAATCTATATTACCTACGCCATTACACAAACTATTTTTGTGATGCTTATCTTATGATTAAATACTCAGGAGGATTACAGTATCATCAGTTATGGTTACTTGGTAATCACACCATAATAGAGGGTCTAATTTTCAAAGTGAGACAGAAGGAATCTTAACAGACCATGATGAACGTCAGCCTACTCTTTCTTTTGATCTTGTATTTGTCTCTTGTCAATGGACATTTGTAACTTTTTGCTCTCTTACTGATACCTTAATCTAAGTACCCGAAATGATGGATCTTAGCATCGTTATAAATATTTCGCACTGTTTTTTCAATGGCTAGCTGATATTGTTCTTTCCAAGGGAAACAACAATAAAGATATGAAAATGGGCATTTTGCACTAACGTTCATTAACAATAACATGCGCTTACCTGTACCGCGTTTTAGTAACTAACGAATAAGTTAATATTAAATGTATGTCGCTCTTAAACAATTCCGGTCTTTCTTCTCTTCTTACTGTTGATGCCATGTCGAACGAGGACAATGCACCGAATATGCCGAACTGCACCGTTTAAGCCGATTGTTCTATGATGGTTTCAGATCAACAGTCTGTCATGGGCTCATCCGTTGGTGAACTTTTGTTAAAAAAGGTAACCATCATGATCTTGGGGCGATCAAACATCGCTGACAATCAGTCTGAAATCTTGCTAAGGATTTCGTAGAAAGTCACTTTGTTTGTATTACCTAGGAAGGAGAAAATGCAGTATGTTGAAAAGTGCAACTAACCCTAATTTTATCCAACGTCTGGAGTATTCTTATCCTTTCAAAAAATCCTGGGAAAAAATTACTTTTATAGGTGAAATCCTTACGTACAATAGGTAAATCCTTACTACATAGGTCTTAACTTTGGCTTTATCTACCCCACAACCGAGCATTTTGGAACCTTGGGCAAACAATTGCCATCAAGTCACGAAGTAAAAGATTTAAAAGGCATTCTACGCCATATAACTATGAGGTTACTTCTGACAGACTTATTTAGTGATCTTATCACCGTATGTGTAAAAAGGTGATCACGGGAGATCGACTGTTCCTGCAAATATTAAATCTACTTCCATGACGGCATGAAGGGACTCAAAGAAAGAAGGATCTATTCTTCCCGCGTTAATGGCCAAGAGAACTGCGAAACTATAAAAAATAAATAAATAGAGGGAAATTGCAGTGATGTTTCTTTTTCGTTTTGCGGAGATATCGGCATATTGAAAGCGAATTAAAGCATGCAATATTGAAATAAAAAGTACTTTAAATCGGCGTCGATACCATGTCGATGAAAAGTTTGAGCTATAAGCAATTGCCAAGGAAGTCTGCTCTCACCGTTTTCATCAGTGTTGTTGGGTAAATCTCTACTCTCGCGTTTCATGAGTTTGCGGTATCGCTGTATGATACTGCGACGTTCAGTTGACGCTCTCTTCAACGTGGATGGTGCGTCATCACTCATCTGTTCCTCTGACTCAGATTCAAACCGCTGAAAAGTTTGCGTCAGAACAGCAGACTCTACATGTTCTGGAATACTGATGAAAAAGCACAAAATTACGCAAATAATTTAAAATTGATCAGTTGGTTCACAACGAGTTAACTTTAAGTTAAAGATCATCAACATTTATGGTGCCGGCTAAAATATTATACATGGTCTCGTCAAGATGTTTCCAAGTGTGTTTGCATTTTTGACAATGCCTTCGACCATTTTGTTTCGAATTTTCAACCTGTCAGAGCTAAAAAAAAACCAATGGCAGCCCACGACTATCCTTTTACTCTAGCCACCACTCCATAATTTTTTCTCTTTTTAATTTTTCCTAATTGTACACCGATTCTTCCTTTCTATCTTCTACAACCTATTGCTTGATGAGCCAGTTATTTTTTCCGCGTATTTACCGCTACTTTAAATTGTTCAAAATCTACTTTTTAAAATTGCCCCAAATTTAAAGGTAGTTAATTCTAAATGTATCATTTTGAAGTTGCCTTCAGTCTTTCACCAACTCTGTGCTCCGCAAATAGGAAAGGTTTGTCAAAACTTTGTGGCTTGCATTCTTGTTAGTAAAGTCATCAATCGTGTTTACCTTCCCATGCAGGGCACCAGTCCTTCCTCGAGAACCTTCCCGTCCTTCCTCGCACGCTGAGCCACCCACTTCCAGCTCTGTCTCGCCTGATCGTAATTTGCGCGCGTGTTTATCACGTGCAATGTTTCTCCAACAGTAAAACTTAGTTCGTCCGGAGCCATTGCCTTATAAGGGTGAATTGTCCTGTACGGAAGAAGATCGGAGATACACCCTTTTAAACCATCATCTGACTTATTGTACAGTTCTATTGAATTGTTAATATCTCGTGACCTTGAACTTTGAATGTCACGCAACTCTTTCGAATTGGAAATGTCTACAGGAATATGGTGGATGGGAGAGGGGAATTTTGTCAATAGATACAACATTTCAAAATCACGGAATTTTATTGGCTCCCAGAGGCGTGATTTGCGCTCGTAATTTTGCGCCACTTCTGTCTTCCACACATTAAACCACCTCGAGATTGTCAAAAGTTAACTCTTTTCACACTTTAACCGGTACAATATCAAGCAGACGACTAATTAGAATTAAGAAAAATATCAATTAGGGGATTATTGGTTGATCCAATTCCAAGTTCTCCAAACTAACATCATATAAATTGTATGGTAGACAGTAAGGAGAATCACTTATGAGATCTTGGGAGTTAAAGGGTCAAAAGTCGCCTCTACGCTCTCTATTTACCCACCTGACATAAAGCGAATCGTAGGGTTTGTCTCCAAGGACCTCCTCGTAATCTAATGTAAGAGTAATTGCTTGATTAGATCTAAACAGAATAACACAAACTAACCGATGATTTAGCGATTTAACTTAAAGAAAGTCGATAAATTGGATCACGTTGCCCCTATACATCCAAGAACGATGCTCGTGTGTGAAATTTGAAGGAATGATGAAAGCACGAGAAAAAGAAAAAGTAATAAGAGAGAAACAGAGTGACGTTCAGTGGAAAAATTTGTGATTTGAAGAGCTGAGAGGCAGCATCAAACTTTGAGTAGCGCTTAACTATATTCCCAATTGTGACTACTCTTAATATTTCCATTTCAGATAATTGTAAAAATTATGAACCAGTTGTTCGGACTCTTCGTCGACGTCCCGGACCTGGCTTTTACAAACCAGCTGAGACGAAGCGGGACAGGGATGGGGGGCATTGTGCTTCCCCTCCCAAAACGCAGCACGAGCACTTCACTCACATCCTGAAGCTACTCGACCATTACAACCTTTAATAGCAGTAAAGATGGTAGATGTGATGTGAGACTTACTTAACACTTGTTGAGCCTCGATTCTGATATACGTGCACGTGCGTAAAAGACGAACAATCCGTGTGGCGTGATCCAGGGTCGCTCTGGTGAGATCGTAACTGTTAAGCTAAAGGGTAAGAGATGCAATACAAATTTGAGCTCATACATCAATTCAGCTTTGACTAAGTTTCTCCGTCATTCAAGACATTAAAGTAAATACTCCCTCACAAACATCACACTAATATCAAATAAACTTTTTCATCTTTTTATTATTTGTTTATAGAAACACCAAATATAAAACAGGGAGAGAAAAACAATACAAAAAAATTTTCATTTTTTACCTTCAGTAGCCTATCTCCAACTTGAAGGCCAACGGCCTTACAGATTGAGTTCTCCTGTAATTCGATGACGTAAATACCTACACGGTAACCACCAGAGACTTCTACTCCCAGGCCATCCAACGATTTCTTCTCGAACCGCATTATACGAGGACTGGGAAGAGACAAGCGGGATTAGTTACTAGTTTTTTTCATTTCCAAGATCTGAAAAACAATTCTCCCTACTGTCTGCTTTACATTTCTAATAATTTTTATCTGAGAATTAGGTATGAAATCCAATGATTTTCCCTGATTGATATTTTTCTTTCTTCTAGTTACTTTTCTGCTTGCGAATTAATGGACATTGTAGGAAGAAATTCATTTTGGTCATTCTTGGGGTTGACATAGTAAAAGTGAGCAACATACGAACATGACTTTTCTCTGCCTTGTAAAAAATTACCGTACTAACTTTCGTTAATTTTTAGCACGATTCAAAGAGCATTACTGCTCAAATTTCCTAGTTATATTGAGAGAATATTTTGTTCTTGTTTTTGTTTTGTAGCTGCCGAGTTGTAACACGCTGATTAAGAAGATCTGTTTTGTTAACTGGCTTGTGCAACAAACTACTTTGCGAAAAAACTTTGAAGACCGTTACTAACCATTCTAAATTACGATTTCATCTCAAACTATATGGTATTTGAGGATAATTCAGTGATACTCCTTCGAAATGGAACGAGTGAAATATTCGGTTCTTCCTATCCTTGAATTTTTTTCTGAAACCAAACCACGCTTTAAGGCATATGAAGACGGTTTCAAATTAATTTCACACTTGACAATCGCATGCAACATTTTAAGGAGCAGAGGGTCAGAATCGTGGAAGATCTTAATTCTAATTACCTTCTTCCCAGTGGAACAATCGTTCCACATGTAGAGGATTTCGATAAGTTAGAAGTCAACCCATCATCGTCCACGCGAACAGCAGTGATGGTCGACTGAGCCCGAACTAATGTTCCATCTGCACCCATTGGCGTCAAAAACGTTCCCGACTGCAGTTGCGACGTGCTAACAAACTTTCGGTTCATTGGTGATCGAATGTTGGGTTTTAGAGTGCTATGATTATGCGAATCGCTTTCCTTTGCATCCGTGGAAGTCTGAGAATCGTTCCCAGTCCCTACGTCCGGCCAATCATCTGCGACAATCGTTTCTAATTGAGTGTCAGACGAAGGGCTGTAGATGGTCGTTGGAGTTCGATGCCGGTCGGGCATAAAGAGGCCATACCCAGTGAATCTGTTGCCATAGAGATCCGAGCTCGAATCAGCCAGAGACGAATCATTGTTTGAGCTCATGGAGCCAAGGCTTGAGTTGTAAGAAAATTTGGAGTCACGTGATATTGAGCTGTCATTTGATATGAGTGACAGTCGATTGTCGCCATTACCGCGTGAGAGGCGTCTTAGTACGACAGTGTCAGATTCGGAGTCAGTATAACTCGTCGGCTAAATGGAAGCGAGAAAAAAAATGTGACATAAATCGTAAATTTTATCGGTTGTAAAATAACGAAGAAGAAAGCCTCGCCTTTTAAACGAAGTCGAACGAAAGCGGAGAGTTTAGAAGATGCTTCAGGAAACAAAAAGAGCATGAAAACGAGTCAGAGTTTCATTGTTCATGTTGTTAACGTCAAAAAGGCTACTAGTGAAAAAGATCGCAAAACTGATGAGTCGAAAATTTCTTGAAATTCGTTTCCCTTACATGAACCTACAGCACACTATTCAGCTTGCTGACAACAATAAAAGTTCGCTGTATCATCTGAACGCGAAATCGAATCTGGCTGTGGTTCGAATTCTCGCTTTTCTTTTTTGTACCACGCCCGTAATAAAGGTTTTCAGAAATCTCTTTTTATCTTTCCATTTTACATCAAAAAAAAGATCAACACCACAAAGGAGAAATAGATCTTACTGTACCTTGAACTCACATGCCATAGGTTTTCCTGAGATCGTTCTAGTGACGTGAAGCTTCAGTTTGTCTCCAGACTTCTTGGTAACCTTTTCCAACGAGGAAGCGATTATCTTATCAAGGTGTTTTCCATTGACCTAGATGAGTAAACAGGAAATGAATGGTAAGATTTCAATGCAATGAGTGCAATGTTTAATTGTACAATAATAATACCCCGGGACAAATTTTTCACTTTTGCCCTTTTATACTACAGGACTACAGCTCTCCATATGACATTTTACTAAGCAAAGTTAACTTAAAATCTCTATTCATTAGACGCCTCCAGAACTTCATGATCACGTTATATGAGTCTGTTATTTACAAATTATCCATGTTATTTAAAAGATATGTTCACCGTAAGGTCTTCATCCTACATTTTGGGCGGAAATCATATCCTGGCCCTTCCCAACCCAAAAACAACGACTTACGGTCTACACTCTTTTTCATAAGTAGCTAGCAAAATATGGAACTCTCCCCCAGACACTTACAAAACATGAAATTTTCAAGAATTCAAGCAGGAGATCCTCATATACGAAGCTTTTCCACGGTAGATCTACAAGTTATATTTCCCTCTGCATGCATAATGTTGTATATAGTTTATAAATAATATTGGAATTGTAATATAGCATATTTTATTTTATTTTAGCTTTTTTTCTCCAAGATATTAGCTCTACAGCTACACTGTGAAATTCGAGCATAAATAAAGTATATGTATGCATGTATATGTATGTGGGCGCAGAATGTTAAAATTTAAATTAGTTTAAGTCAATACCTTCATGACGTAATCTCCAATTTTCAGACTGTTCTGATCCTCTGAAATAAAACCATGCTTTAAATCTTTTACATATAACCCGCATTCGAAACCAAGACCTAGAAGATGTAAACAAATAACTGTTTAGTCCGCATCAAATTTCAGGAAAGTTGTGAATCTCTGTCAGAGTTAAGTTTAGCGATGTTATGTAATAAGGACTGAGTAAGCAGGAGGAGAGTAAAGGTACGGAATATCTGTTTGAATTCATACCTTACAACCTTTAAAACAATTCATATGCACACAGAGTAAATGAAAATATGTGAAAATCATATACGTGAACTGCAGTTGAAGAACGAATAAGGAAGCGATCCTCGCAGTTATAAACACTAATTAAGTAATTGTGAAAATAGGACCTTAAAAGATTCAGGCCTGTACGGGATTTGAACCCATGACCCGGCTCTGCGATACCGGTGCAGCGCTCTAGAAACTGAGCTAACAAGCCAACTGGGAGCTGGTTATTATGTTTAGTTCAAATAAACCCACAAGGTGGTGAATAAATGACTGTAAACATATGAAAATCATATATGTGAACTGCGGTTGAAGAAAAGAATATGTAAGCGATCGTTGCAGTTATGAACACCACTTGTTTTGGGCAATTGTCTCTCTTTTTCAATGGAAATCATTCCTTCAGTAATGTGCGCGAAATTGCAATTACTGCACATAAGTGAAGTCTACTTTCTATAGAAAGATGACTACTACACTTACCGACTTTAGATTTCTTCGGTGCTTTGAGGTCCAAGTCAAAGCTTAACTGGTATGTCCCAATTTGCCGCTTGAGAACCTGAGAAACGTCATAAGCAGAACGATGAATAACTCACAATTACTTTATGTTTGTATCAAGAGGTACAACATTGGTCATATGGGTTAGTAAATTTTCCGTTCCTTGCACTTTGCCTTTCTTGCCACGCTCTGTAGCACAAACTCGACACTAAATATGACAGATGTTTCCCTATTACTCAGCAATCTCACACAGAAGGAGGCGCACAAATTGCCCCCAGGCTCACCATATTGAGTGTGGTAAGAGCTCCATCCAGTAAAGATCTCACCAGGTTTTGGTCACCCTCTGTTACTGGAATATCGTTGATGGAGACGATCTCGTCATATTTTCTAAAAATTAAAAAAAAATAATGTTCATCAGCCATTTTACTTTTCTTCTCGTAACAAAGTATACTATAGTGCTAGAATTCGCATCAATGGAAAAAAAACATTAGCTACCTTTAGTCACTGTGCTTTATGCCTCTCGTGAGGTACACAACATGATCTTTCAAGAGGTAAGGAGGGCACTGTTTCATAGTATTTTGTTCTCACATTCCGACTGACAGATTTTGATCGACTCTTTATTTTGTGCTCTTAGAAGTTCGTTTCGATTATAATTAATAGCACCACTATCACCAAAAAAAAAAAAAGACTTTGATTCTGAAACTCGTAAGTTCGTAAGTTATTGAAAGATGCAGTAACATTTCATCGTTCAATTTCACAATTCAAATGTTCCGTACGAACGAGCTGCGTGCTCCTCCTTTCCTTATACCTTTTTGACAATTTGAAATTTTTTTTTTAACACCAGAGTACAGCGTCTTTCTTTACTTCCTGTTTTTAACCTCTCGAACTCGAGGGGTTTGTGGGAACTAACAACCCAAACGCAGTGGAGCCTTGTTGGGTTGGTTAAAAATGTAGAACACCGATGAAAAGAAGATTTTAAAATCTATCTATCAATAAACTACGTGTAATCAACTAAATCAGTCAAGCAATAAGCTAAATATAAGCATTAATTACCTTATGTTCCTCGCGCTCCCTAAACCCTTGTCAACATCAATTATCGCGGTAAAAGATCTTCCATTCATGGAAACTCGGGCCAATTTGATAGAGTCCAATGGATCATCCTAAATTACAAAGAAAAATACCATCCCTTACTTCTTTTTCTGGCCTTTTCGTAATGAAGAACGCATGTTATGTCAGTCAACCCTATAAACCCTAAGGGTGACCAGCATCTAACTTCTCCTCACGGTTTTACTGCTGAATCATACAATAAGATCACGAGAATTAAGGAAATGATCCTCAACCTAACAAAATTATATAACTAATCCTAATCATTAAAATTTCCTGAAATGCGATTGGTGCATCAGCTGCTTTATATATCACTAATCACTCTGTACAGTTATAATCAAACAGTTGTAATCGGACAGCTAGCTGTAATCGGACAACTGTAATCGGGCAGTTGAAGCAGCCAATCATACTAGGTCCACTCAGCTGAATCCACCAATCATAGAATTGATCACAATAACCATAGCAACAACCACTTATCCAAAGGAAAAAAAGGCAATCTCCAAAATGAAGGAATTTTGAACTAAAGATAATGTCTCCATTAGAGATATTTGTTTTAGGCGTATTTGTTTTTTCGGAAATTGAAATAGTTATGATTAATTGGGAACAGGATTTCTTGTCGTTCAATTCTGTCTGTAATCATACTTGTGATAAACAAATCGGACTCCCGCTTCCTGGTCATCCAATTTTGTTAATCACTCGTATGATTACAGACCGAATTGGACTCCACTCGGTCCTATTACCATTATTAATCAAATTCTCCCAGTCAGTACTAAAGGAAAGTTTTGTAGAAGAGTATGGAGAATATGGATACTGATATTACTTTGTGAAATGCTAAAAATCTGCGGGAAGCATTTTGGCCTCCAACGTCGTTTTGTCTGGTACTTTATCGCTCCATACCACAATGACATTCATCGCCATTGCCTTCAAATCAGCCTGACAACAATTTTAGTGCCTTCCAGACAAGCTGATATCAAGCCTTCCTATGTTATATGTACAACCAGAGGTGCTCACATATCAACAAACCTTTTCTAAAGTTACACGAATTTCTTCACTTTCGGTGAATGACGTCTCTGGAGACTAAATGGAAAAGAATATTAGAAATTTTCAAATGGCAATAAAGGGCATCAAATATACTGGTTAAGGTCACACTATCACGAAGTAGGGTGCTAAGTACAAGTAAAGGTCAAATTTTATAATTATTCGCATGGTAGATAAATGTTAATTTAGCCTTATGGAGGAAAAAGAGCCGAACTCTAAAAAAGAATTCTCTCCCCTGGAACCAGAAGAAAGAAGATAGCTATAGCTATTATGGGTCGATTGAGGGGGGGGGGGGGGGGGGGGAGGAGACCTGTCTCGTTTACATTTTTTTTTTTGGCTTCAACGACGCCTTCATTGACATTGCATAAGGAAGATGATAAACTATTACCTCAAGTCCTCCACCGGAATCACCCGCACAAAATTTACACTCCTTGAGAGAACACGGAATTGACAGTTCACTAGTGTTGTTCGCACTCAAACCGGTTTTTGCTAACCGGTTCAGCAAGTGATTATACTCCTCTTTCAGTTTTTCTAATTGTTCTGCGGTGGAAAAACATTTTTGTATTGCTTCGTCCCTAGCTTGAACAATGCAAGCAATCTCCCGATGTAACCTCTTTCGTTCCTTCACAGACTGCCTCCACTGTTCCTTCGCATGGTCTCTTTCCCTCTTAAAAGTCTCTGATTTCTCCTCTAGTGATGTTACTCTAGCGTCCATTTCAAAATTTCGTTGCTGAGCCTTTGTGAGTTCAGTGCTCAATTTTCTTACAGATTGTGTGTTCTCGGATCTGTCCCTGAAGGTAATATTTTCTTCTTCTTCTATGGAGTCATTTGAATCTTGCTTCGTGACTTCGATCTGCTCAGATAACAAAGATGTCTCCTGCTTGACTCTCTCTAAGGCTTCCTCTTTTCTCTTTAGCTTGTTGGTAAGATCATCGCGTTCTGCTTTCACCTGCAAACAGAATGCAACGAAAACTTATGAATAACTAACAAGGATGATAACAAATGGATGACAGACCGACTGACTGAGTAATGATCAAATGACTGGCTGACAGACCCACAGATTGACTTTGTGAATGACTGACTGCTTGACTGGCTCCCTGACTGACTGACCAACTCATCAATGGACGGACTAGCCCACATGCTGCCATATTGACACATTAATGGTCAATTAATTGCAAAATTAATTCACTGACGGAATGAATGACTGGGTTCATGACTAGCTGTGTAACTGGCTGATTAACTGACATGGTTATTGGACTAGTCATCGTGATGGTAGGCAAATAAGTCACTAACTGACCTATGAATAAGTGTGCTACATGCAGACCCTCAATTGAACACAAGTCGTTCTAGATTTCTATACAACTCCTTTTCAGATAAAACTTTACGTATTTACATTTGTACCGACTGAAAGGGGCTTAATGAGGTGCTCACATAGGTTCCTGACAAGTTAATATTTGTTCGCTTCGCTATTAGCCTCTATATTAGAAAAAGGACTGCCGCATGCTTCCAATCACCTCAGGGAGATGTGGGACGTAACCCAAAGAATAAAGAGGGAACCTTTGTCTAACATCTTCCGATACTTAAACTTAACTTGGAGGACTATCATGAAAGACTTCTTCAAGCTCTCATTGATTATGCAAGTCTAAGCTACCGTAACTGGAGTTATTACGAGTACCTTGGCTTAATTACACTTCTTATCTTTTTTACAATTGATCTATCTGTTTTTTTTTTCAACATTTGATCAACAAATTGCGATGATATCATTTGCTCAAGATTCATTTTTGGAAGTTTTACATTCAGGCTAAAAATTTTGGTATGCACAAACTTGTTGCGACAATGAGTTTGTAACAAAACCAATCTACTATGATAAAGCGATCACAAACCGTTAGTATAATTTTGAATCAGTCTCGCCATCTAACGATATATAACTCATCCAATACGAAACGTGGTAACATATTGAAACTGAAACGCATTGCACATCAAAATAAAAACCTAACTTTTCATATTATACATCGAAAGTTGTGCGTGCTTTCTTCCAAGCATCGTTGCATGCCGAAAGGAATCCCCCGCCGAAGGCAAAATATCAAAAGCCACAAAACCTTACTTTGCACAAAGGAACAGATCGCGCTGTATTCACACTCTTTCAAAGTGTCATTAACAAGAGTACATGATAAGATCTGTTAGGCAACAATACAAATAGGTTTTGCTCTGCTTAGATCGTGAGATAATTAATATGTAAGAGCAACAAATTAGTCATTCTATTGTGAAATTCATTCTTGTGGTATGGTCATTAACATACTTTGAATTTTTGTGGCGTTTGTCATGACATCCATCAAAGATGGTCTACAAACAGCAAATACAAGTGACATTGGAGGTTCGGAATACAAACTGACTGTACAGTTTTGAACTAAACATGGCACAGAGTCAACTAGAAAGACGCGTTTTCGAAAGCCGAGTAAAGAAAAGAACCTACTGGGGCCTACTCTAGCAAAGCAAATGATCACGTTGATAATTTTATTTCTAAACATTGGAGCGTTCTGTACGTGAGAAGATGCAGTACCGGTCTAGTAATCAGGACGTATCTGTGGTTTTTTAAGAATGATTAATTTCTAACGACGGCCATTTTCTGAACGGTGCAAGCGCACATTTTGTACCCAAAATTCCTTCCCGCTTTGCTCAAAGAAAACCGCGCGACCATTGCATACTTCAAACATCACCTAAAGTGTTTCTTATATTCGTTTGTGAACAAAATGGCAGATAATGAAATAGGGAAACTCTTTTACTGTGTAAACTTCTAAGACTAGCTTTCTGGTTGGAGAAAACGGGCTCAATAAACTTTCCTCGCCAACTTTTTTGACACTGTTGAACCTTTTTGGACACGGTTTGATCATTCAGTTATTTCAATATAATCAGTATTTTCAAGTCCGACCACTACTCCTAATACGTTGTTACATTGTGGTTTCACTGTTATTTCAAACACCATAAGATAGAATAAGAAACAGCTATCAGCATGAATAAAACGCCTCATTTTCTCTCGGAAAAAATACCCGTGTTAGTGCCATTCTTTAGACAATCAGTTCTCTCTGGTCTAAAATTCATAACCAAAAACACCCTGGAGAGAGATCTCTGATTCCTCTATCATAGAGTCAAACCCACCTCTATGCCATCATCACTTTCTTAAGTTGCTTCTTAACGTAATCAACCGACTCAGAGGGACTTGACTTTAAACTGCCTCGAACGCGCGCGTGTCTGTGTGATAACACGCGCGCATCACACGCAAACACACACATGGTTTAAAGAATTCTTACCTTGTTCATTTCTTTTACAAGGGAATCTAATTGGTCCAACGTATTCTCCCATTTACCCGTTGCTTTTCCCCATTCCTCGAGTGCTCTGTCCTTTTCTCTAACTGCCTGATTCCTTTGATCAATAACTGTTGCAAGTTCTTCCAAAGCGACCTCTTTCTCAGTTTGTGCAGAAATAAGCCTTTTCTGAACGTCGTTTAAAAAGTTCTGTTTATCCGCATCACCACCAGAAAGAGCGTCGTTCAGATTTTTGACGTACTTCCTCAAAGCGATGGCCTCCACCACAGCTTTGATCCGAGACTGTTTCAAACGTTCGCACTCCTTACACGAAGAAGTCTTCTGAAGTGGAACAGCGCTTGCTTGAATGGTGGTCTCGAGGTGTTCAACTTTAGAAGGAAAAATTACATTGTCCTTTGTCTCCAGAGGTTCTAATTCAAGGTCACTATACGACATTCGAGTTATTTTGTCGCTTGCGTCCACCTCGCAGTTATCAAATTCTTTCTTTATCTTCGTGCTCAACAACTCTTTCAAATTTTCGATCTCTCGCTCGGCTTCCTTTAATTTTTCGTGAGCATCCACCAGATCCTTGTTCATTTTATCACACTCGTTCACGGCTTTGTTTTTCTCGTCTAAAAGCTGCGCATTGTGATCCCTAAGGACAGTGACTTTTTCATTATCTGATATAGAAATGGCCGAATTCCTCTTATCGTCTCCAGTGGGCTGATCTTTATTTGTCTGCTTGCGTCCGCTCAAAGACATCGAGCGGAATAAACGAGAGGACGTTTTTCTCTCGCGCTCACCTGGTGTAGATCTCTTTGGCATCTCGTTGGATCTTATTTCAAAACAACTGTTTCGTTTGGACGCATCTAGAACAGAGAAGCAGAAACCCAAAGGGCTTTTTAGTACGGTAACTAATAAGGCTTATTCTTGACCTACGGCAAATTATTGCAATGACATCGCGTGCGTGGTTAGCGAGCAGAAAAAGACCCTACTCTCTAGGGTACACTGCGATCAATTCTAGTGGTGTTTGTTGTGGTGATATTATCATACTCTACTGCGTTTATACTTTAAGGTGCGACTACTAACGAGTGAAATATGAATTAAATGAATTAACGACACTGAACCAATATTTTGCTGCGCAGATTTATTAGCTTTGACAACATGCGCACAAATCCTTACCAAATCCTGCCTATTCACTAAATGTCATGTTTCCGAGAGAATGAAGTCAGTTTGTGTACGAAAGCTGCTGTTTCGCAAACAAATTCGACTCCAAAGAAAATCATAACAAACGAGGTTGTAACAAAGAGCACCTAAAGTAAACAGCAGGATTATTTCGCTGTCTGATAAATAAGTTCTACGGAGCATACACAAGAGTAATTCGCGAGCTATATCTCATATATTGGGTGCTTACAAGGCTTTTACGTTCAATACCGAAGAGTAAGGGTCTGATATAACCAATACCGCGGCTTTATAAAGTTTAAGCTACTTTAAAAATAACGAGATACCGTGAAATCCACGATGACGAACAAAATTGAGTTTGAAAACACATATCTGACCTTCCGTACCGAAGGGGTAAAATAATTGTCACTTGTCAGTTTCGCTTTTCACTTAATTCACATTAACTTTCGATTCTGCCTCAGCGTGCGTCACGCTTTTTCCCACGAACGGGTGATCTGAATTGCTGCTTCGATTTTAATTCTTTCCGTCTATGTTTATAAGCTGCACCCGTTCATGAATGACAACCAACTGCGACTCAATTAGGAACAGCAGCAACTATTCAGAGAAACAGATGTAAATATGAATGATGGGTCGACGCATCGTAGTGACAATAAAGACCCAATCTTGTCTTTGTCGAATTCGCTTCTTTTTTCTGGCGAAAATTTTAAAATTACGAAGTTATTTTTCAATTAAAAATCAAAACACGAGTACCCTGATAGTTCAATACGTTATCTGTGCATTTGCATAATGGAGAGCAAAAATTTTCCGTAAACCCTTCAGACCAAGTGATTTTCAATTTCATTTTCCATCGACTAGAAACTTCGATGTAGGTCCTTTCATAGAAGAAAGCGCAAATTCACCGGCAAGAAACATAGGCCTGATCTTAAGAAAACCTGAAAGCTCGTTGCTTTTTGACACGTCATATTGTTAAAGAACAAAAAGGCATCTCAAAATTTCACATATCGTGAATTATTGCTTTCCGCGCTGGGCGTAAATCGCAAATGACAGGCAAAACATAAACAGCAAAACACAAACCTGAAAGCGCAGATTCCAGCTTCACCAAGTTAAACATTTGATCGATATTTCATACAATAAAATCCAAAAACATCAACCATATATATACCGATCAATCGTGGTAACGAAGTTCACAGAAGGCGAGTAATATTATAGCCTGCATTTGTTACCTCTTCAAATGTCAGCTGTACATTGGGATTATTCAAGAGTTTTATAACTAAGCCTCCTTGTCGGAACTGTCGATTATTCAGACAAATTTAACCACGTTTTCATCGGTGGCAAGTGAGGGCCGTTTTTGTAAATGATCGATTTGAACGAACCGAGCGGCCACCGTCTCGCCCTCGACGCTAAAAGCGCATACAATGGTATTGAACAGGAAATATAGGACGACTGTACTCAAAAAAAATTTAGCGACTGATTGCGCCGACATGTCTAGCATAGCTTACAAAACTACGCCCGTGCAATGCCATTCTTTCATGCGGTTTTTCTAAATCATTTCAACTCACCTAAATCGAAGTTGTCACACCAATGAGAGGTGAAGATAGATTACTCTTGAGAGTAGTGCTCGAAGTCGTTCGACAGATTTTGCTCAACAGTATTGTAGCCAAAAATAACCACAGTTGAAGCGCTGTATTCGAGAGGAGCTCGCGTAATTAAAACGTGCTTATGGCCCAAACAATCCCACTCATCGGTGATGCGAAGGATATTTTTACCGGCGAACAATACGAGTGGAGATCACAGTTCATTGCGCTGAGGGTACCGCGTTGAATATTCATGTTTTGTCGGTAGCGTCGGGAATGCCTTATGCTAATTGAAAAAGGCTCCAAAGTCAATACGGCAGGTATTGGGTGTCACTTTACTGGTCTCAGTTGTATATGGTTATTTATAAAGGTGTCAACAAATAGGTCCCAGTCATTACTTTTCTTGGGGATTGGCTGTGTAACGAAAGACTTCCCTGTGGTCTGAACTTAATTAATGTAACCTTTTACACCGCTAATATTACTATCCATGTTCTTAATACTTTTTTATCTTCTTCCCTTTAGTACCAACAAGGAGAATTCCTTGAACAATCAAATCCTTTTAGATAAGTTGGCGATCATTTCCCTTCTCTCCTGCTCTTAATGAATAATTCAGCAGTATTACTGTAAGAAGATATAAGATGTTGGTTACTCGCATGGAGTTAATCCTTAAGAAGTATTTCCAATGGCGAAGCATATGAGAGCGGACCTAAATGATACTAGAGAAACCCACATAACACTGATCCATTCCCCACCTCTGTCACCGAAAAAAAAAAAAAAAAAGTAATAAGTGGGAAAAAAGTAGTTAAAAATCAAAGAGGGAGAAAGAGACTGGTTCCCATTCCCAGTCACCCCTCCCTTGTCAGGGGTGATTCCACGCTAACTATTAAAACTCCCAGATCAAACTTGTAATTTTTCCAGTACGGTCAACTTTACAATTCTTATAATGTTACTTCAGAGAATTCAGTATTAGATCAATTAATTATCCCCAAAGTGATCTTTTCTTTATTCTCATCACTTATCTGCTTGATATTGTATTGATATTGTTGGGAGAAATTCTGTCTTGGTCAATAAAGGGTTAAAAGAGGGTCTTATGATATTAACCATTAGCCGTAAAACGGCCAAAATTGCAACCGCCAGCCGTAAAATGGCCAAAATTTCAACCGTTAGCCGTAAAATGGCCAAAATTTCAACCGTAAGTCGTGAGAGCCATCACTCTATGGAGACCCTCTTAAATGAAAAGAAACACCGTTTAGCGTTGTTGAATTCAGTTGATAGGCCTTAAAAGAAAAGCTTTATAAAAGATTCTCTATTCGATCTGTTTTTGATCTTCTTTTAAGTCAAAGATTACAGTTTAAGACTCTGAATAAGCTTTAAAGAAACTAATGGAAAAATCGGGGCTAAGCAAATAAATCTGAAACTACAAGGAAACGACTTTTAGAAGGGCCATAAGCGATACCCCACGCAATCGAATAGGAAGGATCAAGCGGTTCTTTCTTCTATAATACACGTAAGATTTCTGATAAGTCTGATACTCCAAGGTTTAACTCGGAATTAAGATCATTTGGAAGAAATACACCAGTTGATAAGGTAGTTATGTTGTTGTCTTAATTAGCTTGCTATGTAATAGTAGGATCTTTATAACAAAGGAAGATTCTGCTGAGAGTTAATCGGATTTTGTCTTAGCGAATAACAGCGAGATCTCACAAGCGGAACCGTCGAGCTCAAAAATACGAACATTTTTGTGAGTGATAAAATCAATAGGTAAAAAAATCTCATTGCTATGAACTAGGTGATTAAGCTGTAGAGATTTACCATTTAAAATGATTCCTTTGATGCTTTGTATTCAAGCTAAAATTTTATTCACGAGCAATGGCTTCGTTTTGTTTGGTTGATTACTTCCGAGACCTTGTTCTGTCTTCAGCTCAGTGTGCTACACGGAGAACTAAGCCGTTTAGTCTACCTTTGTGGCCGGCGTGATCGATACTACTCACTGAAAAGAATTTAAGGCTCTAAGAGTGCCATGTATGCATTAAAGGCGCTGTGGTCGACACCTGCGCTTTCCACGTTATGTAAAGCCGTTCAAATAGACTTGCAAAAGTAGCTCGTCTCCTCCAGGAAAAACGCATCATCAAGGAATAGTTAAATTCAGCTGCACAGTAAGAACGTTGCGAAGTAATCGACACAACAGTGGCAAATTGCCCACAAATAAAGCACCCTCTTGAGAAAGCTTTTCCAGATCTTTCCATCAAGCGGATTGAGAGGCCATAAGGCAATATCACATAGTGAATTTTTTAAGACATCGTTTTAACTGATAAAGAACTTGTCATAACAATATCAAACCCCATGGCTTTTATTTTCAACCCATTCAACCCTGTAAATCCATTTTTTACTTTACACACAGGGCCGAGGCCATTAATCCTTTAGGAAGAAGACCCTTAACTAAAACCCAAACGAAAAAAAAGAGGAAAAAAGTACAGAAATTTTGCACCACTTAAAGCATTCTGTTACTCAAGGCGTATGATACACTTGACGCAACCCGTTCCCTCCTCCCCTCAACTTGGATCTTTAGGTCTGCGTCAATATCGCCTATCCATTGATACCACCTTAGTCTAGCTCTAGTCTGTACGAGTTATTCTTTTGTGAAAGAAGTCTATGAGGTGAACATAATAACGAAAGGTGACCATCGTTGCTAAGTGACCGAGTAGCAGACAAACTGTTGACTGCAGATCGCGTGATTTACGCCTAACTGGGTGCAGATCAAACCTCGACCTCAAAACCTTATGTCTGATAACATGTTTAGTGTCTAGAAAGAACACCAATTCTTACACAAATTTAAAAGCTCTTACTCTTGAAAAAAGACGCCCTGCTTTTAATTCTTAATTCAACACTACAAGTGCGACGATTTTGCACCAATCGAGGTAACGTTTATTAGCCCACGTAAACTCGTTAAGCAGCAATTAAGAACATAAGGGCAACACATATATTGCAAAAGAATATCCCGTTCAGTTCGTCGCGCGAAATCCGTAGAAAGACCGGCTTAGACTTTCTTGGCAGGTTTTGATAATTTCAAAATAGAACAGGGTTTCAGACATATATTTACAAGGAATTCTCTCAGCCAACTGTTAATTACTTGTACCAGGTTACCGAGATCCAGGTGGTACGTACCTTTGCCAGATTGCGATAAGATTCGCCCAAGCGATGATGAAAGATTACGTTTTTTTTTCCTTACTTTTTCAAAACTCCAATCGAAGTGATGAGCAGACATTGCATACGACCGTCAGTAAATAACATCAATCAAATGGTAGATTATGCTAACCATACGATAACGTTTCTGGTCGTTCCGGTTCTGTAAACGATAATCGATATCCGCCTCTGCAAGTCAGATAAGGCGCTCAAAGGGCAGTAAGGCTGGTAAGTGGGTGGAGTGCGTAATGCAAGCCCACTTAAATAGTTCTTTCAGCATTTATTTCATTTCCGATTACATGATTCAAAAATTAAATTGAATATGCTGAACAATAACGCGTGCTTGCAGCGTCAATTAGCCCCGCACAAAAGCCATGGAAATCAAAACATTTTCTTTGCATGTCATGCAGATCTATAAAATTAGCAAACGCTGTTCTCGGTGCAAAAATACTACCATTACATATAAATACATCTACCGCCTACACGCACCACTCCTGTAAGGTAACTCAATCTTTGCTAAGTAACGAGTAGGTTTAACTAATCATTACTATTTTTACAAGCCAGGGCAGTACAGCGTACTATGTCTAAAAAAAAACTGGCAAGTCTAGAAATGAATACTATTGAAAAACTGCTCATAATTAATCCTTTCAGAACGACCCAATCGAAAAAAACCTACCGTTATCACGGCACGCCTTGTTTTCCCTATCATTTACCAGTAAAAACCATATCATCTTTCACGATCATTTTTTTCAATGGCGGGTGCAACATGAGAGGTTGGGCGACTAAATAATGCCTCGCTCTCGTCTACTTCATCGACTTCCTGTTGTACACTGCAGTACATACCTCACGTCCTCAACAGGGATAGCCACGTGCCACGTGGCTACATCCCAGTGTGTTGCATAACAGAGGGGTTTTAACATAATCGCTGCCTTTAGAAAAGCAATTTTCATTAAAAATCAATCTCATACTTCCTAAGACAATTTTTTTTCAACTTGTGTTTTCTCTTACCGTAGTGTATTTGGCCCGCCAAGGGTGATGATTGAATAGCTTTTGTATGGATGTTCTCAATAATTCCAACACTGTTCGATCTTCCAAGAGCTTGTTTTTTCAACTCAGAAGCAGGGGAAGTAGAAGCTGTAAATCAAAGAGAGAATAGTGTTATAAAGTATTTTAAATCGACATAGTCAGGCCGGTGATAAAAATAAAAGATAAAAATGATAGTAAGATAACAAAGAAACTTCAAGTTATTTCAGTTTTTGAGAAAGCTTCTTTTTTTTAACCATTATTTAATGGATTTCACACGTTGGTGAATTTCGTTCCACTATGTTGGACAAAATATATATTGTCATAGGCTCCATGGTTTTTCGAGATCAACAACTGAACAGATGCAGCTTTCAAAATATTTTAAGAAAAGGTGTGGATGCGTATCATGGTGGAAGAAGGAGCCTTATCTTCTAGGATATAACAGACTCCGCAATTAACTTAGTTTAGCAGCGTGCCATCGAGATGACCACGTAATAACAACAATGATCGAGGAGGTACCTAGCCATGAATTGCTTCGCTAAGTTTTGACATCCAGAATAAAGAAAAAAGCTGGACTAATTTTGTATTCTCAAGGAACAGGGAAAAAAAGCTACCTGATAAGAGTTTTCTGGTATGCTAAATCGATTAACGTTTGTCATAACAATTGTGATTGATAAACACATAATTATAAACAGAATGTTGTTCAGGTAACCGTGATTATCTTTTAATTAGAGAATTTCAGATGTTTTTTTTAATATCAAATTCTGCTTTTGCGTGTTTTATCAATGTGAAAATAAGAAGCGTGAGAAGTGTATTGCCAATTATCTTTTAATTAGAGAATTTCAGATGTTTTTTTTATATCAAATTCTGCTTTTGCGTGTTTTATCAATGTGAAAATAAGAAGCGTGAGGAGTGTATTACCAATTATCTTTTAATTAGAGAATTTCAGATGTTTTTTTTATATCAAATTCTGCTTTTGCGTGTTTTATCAATGTGAAAATGAGAAGGGTGAGGAGTGTATTATTGATCACTTCCAAACCTATCCATCCCCTCCTCCCAAGCTAATGTAACCCCCAACCTTTCTATCCCCAATTCCGTTTACTAAAACCATACGAGTATTAGGTGTACGGTGAAGGCGCCAAACAAGCTGACGATCCAACAGAGTGGAATCGACGGGTTAAACCAAGATAACCTGAGACACTCTGAGATAAAAACCCTGACGCACTCTGAGATAAAAGCCATGACACGCTCTTTAGTGTTGGAACAATTAGCGTAACAGGAGTTTTATCAACCGTCCGTAACGAAAAGCGATAAAGGTTTAACCTTAAATTCGATAGCTCAATGTGGACTTCGATTAGTCTGCCCTGTGCCATGTAACACAAGCAGATTGCGTCGTTAACCGCGTCTCAAACTCGACTTACTGGATATAATCACTTTGAATGCAGTCACCTTAAAGAAGCCCTATTTTTGTGGTCTAGTTTAAAAATTATACCACCAAGATAAAAGAGATGGAGGGCCTTGCTAATTAGGCGCATTCACCCGTCAGAGGCAATTTCCGTTGTGTTGTTGCCTTCTCCGCCAGCTATCTGTTATCGGAAATACGAAAAGGAAAAGACAAAGAAAATCATGTCCCGTAAAATTCCTTCAGTCCGATATCTCCACCCATGACTTCAAGAATTTGTTGGTGTTAGATAAGTTTGTCAATTATCGTAGGAAACAGAGTAAGTTGAAAGGAATTTTGGGACGCTCCGCAATGAAATCATTGTACAAATATCGTACCGTGATAAACCGCTAATGATGCGTGCTGTTCCAAAGACATTGAAACCTATCAGATTCACAACTATAGGTGGCCAAACGATTAGGCAAGTCACGAAATTTAGAGATAATTACAAAATAAAATTTAACCAAAAAAGGGAAGAAAGTATCTACGATCTCTCTAAAGGCTGCTTGTAAAAATTATTTTTCTCCATTAAACTCCGCGAAATTGGCGCTCATTATACATAATAGTAATACATGTAGTTGCAGTCATTACATCTTACTAGAGAGTTAGGCTTATAGTTACATTTTGCGTCGTGCGCTTTCAATCAATCCAGCGAAACTGGTTAGCGATTGGGAGAAAAGGGGAAAGCGATTTTTTCTTTTCTGCTAAACGAAAGCTTTAAGGGCACTTAGGCAGAAGACACGCAATTTTTTTCTTCTTTGTGGGAGAATCAAAGGACGATGAAAGAAAGGCCATTCTCGAAATCTCGTGTACCATTGTCTGTGAAAACCACGCAATTTATAAACAACTACTTACAAATAGATGTCAGTTGTGAACAAACTTACCAGGGAAAGGAGCATAGCCATAAATGCTTAACAGCAAACTGCCTTGCTTCAGATTATTTGCGTTTGGATCGCTTGTAAGCGGGCTACTATCCGCTGAAACGCTCATCTCTGGGCGAAGAAAAGATGCTTCAATGATCACTTGAGTCGAACGCGCGTCATTTACAGTTCTTGTTGATAAAATTCTTTTGAGACCTCACGGTGGAAAACTCGCATGGAATCGACACTTCGCTGTCACCGCTGACTAAAGCATATTTTCCTTTGTTGACCTTTTCAAACACTACGTGGACTCCTGCAGCAGAGTGAAACATAATACCCATGCATTTTTAAGCGTCCGTCGACCTTCATCTGCCCATCTGACCTTTCGTTACCGGTATATGACGTACATATACTACCCGCTCGTAGATAAACATAAAGGAAACTTCAAAGTAGATTACCTGTTCTCGGCTTACATAAAACACCAAATAATTTGCGACGTAATCCCCTCTAATCCATTGAATTGTTTGACACAATTTTACCCTTTCTGCGTTAAGAACCAACCACTTTCTTTGTGAGTAAATATACTTTGTTACCGAGCGTCCCACAGAGACTCATCTTCCATTGAATTTTAGATCCTATTCAAAGCGACTTCTCCTCAGGGGAGACTAATCCATTCATCAAAGAAATATTTGGTGAACTTACTCAATTCTGAAATGCCTTTTTTGTAAATTTACAAAAACACCTGACGGGTGCCAAGAATTGACTGGCATGTTGTAGCGTTTTCATTGGATCTTTTGAAAGCGGCGAGTATAAATAGATTTTTGCAGGATACCGCCTAGGTTAAAAAAGAGGTCAATTTCTAGACGTGTGGTAATCGTTGCAAGGTGATTATCGAAGCACTGTCATTAAATGACACAAATGTGTCATGCCCGTGATTCACTGATATTGAGGGGAAAAGTACACCATCTTTTTTAAAGGAACTGAAAAACGTGTTTACACAACATTCCAGCGATGTTTGAACATGCCTTAGAGTTGGCCTTATTCCCCAAAATCGCGTTTATTGAAATTGATTAAAATTAAGCTCTTTAGCTTCAAGGTGAAAAAGAGAGGAGAAATATATAACTTAAGGGCAACATTCTTTAACCAAAAATAATGGAGAGTTCAAGATAGCATCCATGTTGATCTCTCTACAGAAGAAAAACCTGCAAGTTAAAACGAATCACATGAAAGGTGCATCAAGTATGCAGTTCAAGTCGTGGGGAAAAAATATGGCAAAAAAATTCGATAGCGTGAACAACCACGTTGTCATGGTAACGTTTTCAAGGACGTTGGTTGGAGCCTGGTACCGAACTGATCCCTCGCGCAAAATAAATTGGGTGGAGAAAGATTTACTTTTTAAAAAGTGTGACGTGATCCGAGATATCAGTTAGATGAAACAGGATAAAAAAAAACTTGCGTTAGAAAAGTATTAAACCTTCGCCAGTCGGTTGCCGGCGCTTGCGCTCATCTCCGCTAACCAAGAAGTTGGAAAAGACTATGGCTAGTTCTTTCTTAAAAAAAAAAATAATAATAAAACAAAAAAAAAGCACAACATTCGGGATGTCTGAGTTAAGTTTACGGTAACTCACTCGGTTGAACGGTTTATGCATTGTGCATCGCATACCTTTCACTAGGAAAGAAGGAGCAACACAGGGTCGTTTCGCTGAACAAGGGTATGCAACTCAATCTTTAATTTTATGTTTAATGACATTAAGACCCAGAGATGTTGTTTATGTATTCCACTTCATTGCTATGAAGCAAGTTCCCAGCTACATCCCAGCTATATTTGTACGCTGTGTTACTGTCGCTCCCACTACAAACAATCGCCACAACAACAACAACATAGTTTTCATCATCATCAGCGTCATCAACTATAACGACATCGACATTATAAATGGTCAAAGGAGATTCGAATAAAAATAATCATCAAAGGCAACGTTATTGCATTACACCACAACAGCGGATTGGCCTTTTTACGCGTACGCGTACTGTATCGCAAACAAAGTAAAAGTGATAGCCACTTACGGACTATATCATGATAGTGGATTTTCGTAAACCTTGCCCTGTTTTTATTCAAGCAATGTGAGAGTATCTTACTCGCACTATCAGTGCACTTAATTAAGTTTGATTGGATTTCATATCTTTTATGTTGGTCTTTCAATGATCGTGTAAAACTTTATCCAATTGCTATGGAAGGAATTTTCTACTCCATACTAATATTGTGTAGAATCTCATTATTGTTGCTACGCAAACAAAAAATTTATGACCGCTTATGTCTCCGCTGGGCTAAAAAGACAATTCCCGTCACGGAAGGAATCATGTAGTCTCCGACAGGACACTAGGCTCGATTACCAACCGCTGTTTGAGAAAAGCTCAAAGTTCTCCTCGAACCGACATTATGGCAATGAACAGCAATTAACTCTCATAATTAGGTCAATTCACCAAACTAATTCTCTGAACAAAGGAGGTAAGTTTTTATAGAAACTGTGGTGCTGCATTAGTGGGGCAGGGAGGAGGAGGGCATAACAAGTTTATTTGGTTTTATCAACTGAGTTGAAAGTGTAAATTGGCCACCAGAAAGAGTTTCAAAGCTAACGTTTCGAGCATCAGCCCTTCGACAGAGCAAAACTGAAGGTTTGAGATGGGAAGCAGCGGGCTTTCAGCTGCGGGAATTCACATGGAAAATTTGAGGCTGAATCAACTGACAAAAACAAAAGAAAGGAAATACTGAGTGGAAATTAAACAGAGACATGTTGAAATTCGAATGACTCATGTACGTTATAACAGAGGTGCGCTCTGGTAACAGCGTTTGTGTAATGAATCAGCATCGCTGGTTTTTCGAATGATTCAACTTCAAGTTTTGATAATTTCAAGAAATATAAACAACGTTGTAACGTTAGATTTGGGGGCCATTCAAGAAATAGTCGTAAAAGAAGACGTCTACTAAACTACATGAAAATGCAATCTTACCTCGTCGTATCATCGAAAGAGTACGCGCCGTTTCACCATAATATCAGCGGCCGTAATTTAAATCCCATTTAAAGCCAAATCGTATTTGTTATTCTGAGTCAAACTTCCAGTCCTCTAGGAGATTTTGTACGTTTTCTTTAAATATCTGAGGAAGCGAGTAATGTGAGGTCGTCTCCGACTCTAAGAACAATTGGAGGTCGCTCAGTTTCCAGAAAGTCAACAAGCTGTTGTTGAAAAAGCCAATCAAAATGCCCAGTTGGAATCCAGCCAGGAGTGGCGTGGCACGATTAAGCGGTACAGACTGGTTGTAGCATCGGACAGTGAAGGAGATATTTTGTCTTTTAGAGGTCTGCTGTTGAGTAATATTTTATTTTTGGGATATTTTAACAGCAAAGAAAACAAAGTTCAGAGAATAATTGCACCCAACGAGATCGTCTCTGCGGATACTGTACGTTTTTCTTGGGAAGATCTATCAACGTAAGACAGAAGGGTGTGGTTAGGGTGGCTTTTAATCTCTCAGCAGGATTGTAGATCTATATGAAACCCAGACGTAATTTTTTTTTTAACTCTAACAAGGCCTGAGGTGGCTATTTCTTCTGGCGACTTCTTTCCCCGTTTTTTCTTGATCCACATCTTAATAAACCGGGCTTATCTTATTTAGCATGCAATATTTCTTGATTTTGAAGGGAAGAAAAAACCCAAGTAATTCTACATATCAGTTTCATAACAGAGTTTATTTACTTTAAACTCAGGAAAGAGACAAGGTATTTTTATTTCAAACTTAGCCACTGAAAACAGTAGAGTTTTGCTCTGGTCAGAGGGTTATAACCATGATCAAAAAGTTGCAGTAAATAAACAGGAACAAAAAATCAAATGCCGGAAGTGAATGGAAAATGAAGAGGGTGATCGCTGACAAGCCGATGAAAGCAGCTTTGTAGGCTCGCTTCCTCCTGGTACAAGTGCGGAGCATTTCTTCTGCCAACTCGGGTGTCCAGTCTTTTGTAGGACTCAAATTATCTTTAACTTTTTCGAGTTTCTTGGGTTCACTAGTTTCGACGATGTGGGAGTGCTGTAGAGGAAAGTCTGTTGAGAGAGAGGAGGGAAAGATTTAGAAACTGAAAAACAGGCTCTATTTTACATTTTCAGGCAACATTGTTAACCCTGAATGGCAGTTGTCGTATTGCAAAGCGCAATTTAGATAGCATGCTGAGCTAATAGAAGTGGTGAGGGGGGGGGGGGAGGGGGGGAAGGGGGGAAGGGGGGAAGGGGGGGAAGGGGGAAGAGAGCTTTGACCCTTGACCCTTGTATCATGAATATAACACAATCAACATAAGCAACTGAGGAGATATTTACTCCTCACTAACCTTCCTCAGCATCAATGTACTCCTCATCCTCAGGCTCAACAACATTATCCACAGGATAAGTAGCTCGGTTTGTAACTAGAGTTTCACCTTTCTTTCCTATAAAATAAAATGATACAACAAGAAAATCTCAATTCAGATTTGTAGAATGCGTCTTGGTATTTGCGCAAAAGCTTAATACAACTACAAATCATAGCCAATAAAATATCAAAAGAGCCACCCGTGAGAGACGCCAAACGCGGCATAACACGCGCGATTCAGTTAAATGCACTAGCTTCCAAAGCCAATTATCACAGCATGAAATTATAAATTTACGAATCTGTAAATGTGCCGTAAAGTAAGCGAGGAGATCCTCTTTACGCGTCTTTATGAACTTCTTTACACTTTCGTAAAGATTGTCTTTACGCATTGAACACGATAGTACGTAAAGATCAGGGAGAAACTAAAAACGCTATCTTTACGTGCCTTTTAAAAAGTCGTATAGAGGATATTTACGATATTTTACAGCGACCGTATTATTATTATTACTATTAAAGACGTGTAAAGTGTTAAAAGCGAAACTGGTCAAAATACCACGGTAATTCTACGGAAAATGGATGAGCAATAATTATTTCACTTCTTTGAGTATTTCTCCAAATAGAAAGTGCTTGATTATATCCATCTTATTCCTTATCCTTTACGAACATTCAATATCCTTTACGCAGTCTTTACGCTTTCTCCGCATTTACGTATCTTTACGGAACGCGGAGCTTGTCCGTAAAGAAGAGGCTTTATATTTACGTTCTTTACGCAAGAGATAAAGATGCGTAAATTTGCGATTTCATGCTGTGATTGTAACAATACAAAACTGCATGAATTCAGAAGTGCATCCGACACCGCTTTTGTTATCCTATATTATCATAGTTGTACCCTTCCAATAAAAAAAATGGCGCCGAAGCCACGTGCGACGTATACTCTCACACTAAATTGCAAATGAACTATTTGTAACAGAGTATTGCGTCTAAAATTGATGGAACTCACTTTGCCTCGCATTTCTCATCTTTTCGATGTACGATCTTCCATTGGAGACTTTGTCCTCAATTGCTTCACACAAAGCTTTAAGTAAGGGGACTACTACTTTCCCTTCGTTTTCCAAATCTGCAAAGCAAGCATTTCATTTTGTATCTATCCAGACGCTGTATGTTATCAATTACAAATGAAACCGACCATAAGCAGCTCACAGTTTCCTCTTCCTCTCCCCCATTCCGCCCTTTCTCCACTTAATCCAGGCTTTCAAAACTATTGTCTCATTCACACTCCTCTTTCTCTCTGTGTTTTATATCTTTACACACTGCAATCAAAAGAATCTCAAATAGCTGTGTTACTAGTTTTAGGGATGAGTTACTTAACAAAAACTTCCCCACTGAAGGATATCATTTTCTTACATCGAGCAGCATATGCCTCTTTTCCTATCAATAGAACGTAAGCTTAGTCGAGAGGGCATAAGCTCCTGTTTTCTTAATCCTGAGCCAACCTAATAACTCAGATTGAGTGCATGAACGTTCGGTTTCAGAATCATTCAAGACTGCAGTTTTAATTTGGAACAACTAAGCTGTTCTTTCCGTCTGCCAGGGCCTGTAATTTCGACTTTTAAACAGTCGCATTTTCACGTCATTGATTTAGTCAGCCAAATAATTGTGCGACGATCAATTATCGCATAAAGAATAAAAACACCCTTTTTTTAAACCACTGAAAATCGTAAGGTAGCAATCAAGTAAGTCCTGCATTACAAATTGCCTATGACGTCACTATTTCGACGTAAAATAATTATTCATTGCAAAGGTAAGGGAATCATGAATTTCGGAACCACAATATCTCACCAAATGATAAACGTTCAAAATCGGCCAGCAGTAACAAATCTTCTACGTACCACAACATCTTATGGATCCGTGAAGATGCTCATACAAAGGGAAATATTTTGACTGCAGAGCATGCATCAAATACCAATACGTGTGAGGGTCTTTTTGCTCCACAACAGCGAGTAGCTCCGTCACTTTTCTCTCCATAGTTGTAAACAGGTAATTGTTGAAAATTCTTTCGTGATCTTGCGTGTCGAACTTGTGATGCGCCCTCATAAATCGCACGATATAGAACAATTGATCTTCGTTTCGAATCATCTCTGGGAATCGAATCAAAAACTCATCCAGGCCTTCTCGAGAAATTTGAAGGTATTTTTCGATGCGTTTCGACGCTCCTGGACTAAACTGGTTTTCGTCGTGCAGGAATCGTTCGCAATCCTCCAGGTTAAAATGATTCGGCATGGCTTAGTACGATTGTCTTTACTCCAGTGTTCTACAGTTGTGCTATCTGCTTTTCGCAGAAGTTCCCACTTGCGTTGCTGAGAATTCCGCACACGCTGGTTCAGTAATCTAGATCTTGGACTGTATACTTTCTCTTGATTCAGGCTTTATTGACGACAATTCAGCATTACACGTTCCGTTCTGCGATCTATCTACTCTATTACAATCTAATCCTAGGGTTACGAAAATGTCACATTTATTAGCTCAGGAAATCCACACCCGGATTCCGTGTCAGATTTAAGATTCACTTACGTTCTACAACGATTCGTGGGCACTAATTTCCTATTCCCTTTAGATTCTCTTCTAAAGGTACTACTAGGTATACTTTCTCTTGATTCAGGCTTTATTAACTACAATTCAGCATTACACGTTCCGTACTGAGATCTATCCACTCTATGATAATCTAATCCTAGGGTTACAAAAATGTTGCATTTATTAGTTAAGGAATTCCACACCCAGATACGTAATTCCGCGTCGGATTCAAGATTCGCTCAAGTTCTACAACCATCCGTGGACACTTATCGGCTATTCTTGACAATCATGTTGCTAAGTCAAAACAATGCCACGCAACGACTTTCGCTGTAATTATGTATTCAGCTTTGTCAGAAAAATTCCCAAACAAATACCTTAAACGACCATAACTTCCGCAATACCAAAATCAGCGGCCGTAATTTAAATTCTATTTAAAGCAAAATCGCATTTGTTATTCTGAGTCAAACTTCCAGTCCTCCAGGAGATTTTTTACGTTTTCTTTAAATGTCTGAGGACACGAGTAATGTGAGGTCTTTTCCGACTCTAAGAACAATTGCAGGTCGCTCAGTTTCCAGAAAGTCAACAAGCTGTTGTTGAAAAAGCCAATCAAAATGGCCAGTTGGAATCCAGCCAGGAGAAGCGTGACAAGATTAAGCGGTACAGGCTGGTTGTAATATCGGACAGTGAAGGAGATATGCTGTCTGAAAACACCATTTTAGAGGTCTGCTGTTGAGTAATACTTTATTTTCGTGATATTTTAACAGAAGAGTGTAGATCCATATGAAACCCACACGTAATTTTTTTTAACCCTGGCAAGGCCTGAGGTGGCTATTACTTCTGACGACCTCTTTCCTCGTTTTTTCTGGATCCACATCTTAATACACCGGGCCGTTACAAAACAGGGCACGACGTGATGCGTGATAGCATTGAGGGAAAAAAAAGGGAAAGGAGGCCTGGAACTGACGGCTACGCAATCCATACTTCCTCTGTGGGAAGTGAATAGTGAAAAGTATAACTGACAATGAGAAAGGATCGGTAAAATTCTATGGAGCGTCAAAACTATAATTCTCCGACCCCCCCAGACAACAAATGATTACCGGTCCGCCCGGGCTAATCTTATTTAGCATGTAATATTTCTTAATTTGAAGGGAAAGAACACAAGTAATTCAAAATATCAGTTTTATAACAGAGTTTATTTACTTTAAACTCAGGAAAGATACAAGGTATTTTTATTTCAAACTTCGCCACTTTGGTTATATGAGACATTTTCATTAGTTTCACGGCAATTTTGAAAACAGTACAGTTTTGCTTTGATCAAAGGGTTATAACCATGATCAAAAAGTTGCAGTAAATAAACAGGAACAAAAAATTAGATGCCGGAAATGAACGGAAAATGAAGAGGGTGATCGCTGACAAGCCAATGAAAGCAGCTTTTTAGGCTCGTTTCCTCCTGGTACGAGTGCGTAGCATCTGTTCCAGTGTCCAGTTTTTTGTAGAATTCAAACTATCTTTAACTTTTTCGAGTTTCTTTGATTCACTAGTTTCGACGATGTGGGAGTGCTGTGGAGGAAAGTCTGTTGAGAGAGAAGAGGGAAAGATTTAGAAACTGAAAAACAGGCTCTATTTATATTTTCAGGTGTGTTCAGGTGTGTTTCAGGTTTCAGGTGTGTAGTGTTTGTTCCTGTTTGGATAAATACTTTGGCTATTATAGAATCTTTATTCTATTGATTAGCACACCTTTGACCGCAGTCATGTGATTATGCTAATATATCAATGTGTGTAATTAACTTCATGGCATTCTAATAAAGCAGTTGTGTAGAGCACTTGATCTGTGCACGCTTTATTCTATTTTAGTACATGACGAACCCCAATACGCAACAACTGGCGACGAGGATGGCCACTCTTGGAACGATTGAGTTCTTTAACCCCAGTTCAGAAGACTGGAACGCATACTACGAACGTTTCGATCAATACGTGATCACGAACGAAATCAAAGAAGAAAAGAAGATCATGGCCACGTTCCTGACCTCAATAGGCAGCAAGACCTACAACGTCTTGAGAGATTTAATAACCCCGGTGAAGCCATCTTATTTATAAGTTTAACACAACGTCAAAAGTCGTCAGCCTATGATTTAAATCTGGCTCGAGCGATTTTATAAAGGCAATGGAACTCTTTTAGCCTAACGTATAGTTTGACCATCTCAACGAAACTGTCTCTTTATTTCAAAAAGAAGAATAACTAAACCATGTTTATGCTTAGGATGCAGTGTTTTCACGTGCGCTGTATTTTTTTCTTTTCTCGCTAACGTCATACTCGCCTAGCTATAGTTACGTGGAAATATATATATGTGTTATCTGAGGATTCTTTGTCGGTCACACAAATGTTATTTCTAGCTAATTTGGAAATTCACAACATACTATTTCGCTGGTTCAGAAATATTCACTCTAAC
Source organism: Pocillopora damicornis (assembly GCF_964200805.1). Lineage (NCBI taxonomy): Eukaryota > Metazoa > Cnidaria > Anthozoa > Scleractinia > Pocilloporidae > Pocillopora > Pocillopora damicornis. The sequence goes on along the minus strand of NC_142670.1, from coordinate 31,223,296 downwards.
GATGAGGACGGTCATAGAAAAAGGTTTCATTTTGATGTACATCAGTCTGAGAGAACACTGCATCGCAGTCACTCAACTTAAGGTAACAGTAATCATCTCTGGGAATCGAATCAAAAACTCGTCCAGGCCTTCTCGAGAAATTTGAAGGTATTTTTCGATGCGTTTTGACGCTCCTGGACTAAACTGGTTTTCGTCGTGCAGGAATCGTTCGCAATCCTCCAGGTTGAAATGATTCAGCATGGCTTAGTACGATTGTCTTTACTTCAGTGTTATACAGTTGTGCTATCTGCTTTTCGCAGAAGTTCCCACTTGCGTTGCTGAGAATTCCGCACACGCTGGTTCAGTAATCTAGATCTTGGACTGTATACTTTCTCTTGATTCAGGCTTTATTGACGACAATTCAGCATTACACGTTCCGTTCTGCGATCTATCTACTCTATAACGATCTAATCCTAGGGTTACGAAAATGTCACATTTATTAGCTCAGGAAATCCACACCCGGATTCCGTGTCGGATTTAAGATTCACTTAAGTTCTACAACGATTCGTGGGCACTGATTTCCTGTTAAACATGGCTTTTCTTGACTATCATGCTGCTAAGTTTCTTCCGGCTTAAAAGCCCTGCAAATACCTAGTTTCATACATCACTGCTCGCAAAACTCACTTGATTACCCTATGCCGCTCCCAATTAAATGTTACTTCTGATATTGTGATTCTCTTCTAAAGGTGAGAGCAATTGTTCGCCGGTATTTTGGATTGATTTCCCCAGGCCTATAACCCCATTCTGTTCTAAAACAAAGCCGTAGTCTCGGAATAATGTTACTTGTGCTTTAACGGTAACGAAATTACAACTCACTAAATACACAATTAAATTCATAATAAATCTAGGAAATCCATTTTGCGTGGAAACATTTCACAACACTGCTACGCAACGACTTTTGCTGTAGTTATGTAGTCAGCTTTGCTAGTGAAAAATGCCCAAACAATTACCTTAAACGACCATAACTTGCGCAATACCAAAATAGGAAATCTACCAAACACGAAGTCGTGGGAACGGCCTCTTCTGATTGGCCAGATGTTGTCAAAACAGGTCAAAGCAATTGAGCACAGGAATTGACGTTGGTGTATTACTTCTGTGGCTGAAAGCCAAGCAGTTGTGCAGAGAAGAACAGCTCAAAGCCTCGCTGGCCACAAGATCTGGAGAACCCTTTACCTCTAAAAAAAAATTGCCTTTGGATGAGTGTCAAACAAACCGCGTAAGGACAACATCCAGAGGCAGAACCTTTCCTGGATGATGACTGACTTTCCTTTGAGTTTACCCGCTGGGGCCCAGCGGGAAAATAGAAGGTCCCATTGTGAAACCTGGTCCTTTGTTAGATAAAGCGGGCTTGGGCTGAAATTCCGGAGGAGATGATGAAGAAATCATTTAAAACATGCAGGATTTCGAACGCGCTCGACACAGAAGATGATAACATCTATACCGATGACATGCCTGAACTAGCCAACGATGAGACGGCCTGGGACGACAAGTGTGAGACCGATAGCAAAGAAGAAGAAGAGGAATAAACACTTCATTCTTGAAGTTATCACTAGACAATAGGGCTGCTTTAGGAGTCACCACTTAAATAAAAGTCATTGACCAACAATGATTTAGCGTAAAACTAATAATTTGTGTTCGTTGATGATCGCTCGGCTGATAGCCGAATAAACATTCGATTTACGGTATTTGTGCGTATTTCAGCTTATCATGATATAATGCATGGTAGTCTCCTACATTTATTCCGAGACCATGGCTTTGTAATAGAATAGAATTGGGTTATAGGCTTAGGGAAATCAATCCAAAATACCGGCGAACAATTGTTCTGACCTTTAGAAGAGAATCACAATATCAGACGACTCAACAAAAATGATCAACCATACAGGAATAAGAAAAAAGTCTATATCAGTTTTATTCGCTGCGTTCTATACAAGAGATGCATGCATGGTGATCGATGGAATTTTCAGCTATTTAATCAACGAGAAACATGACTCAAATAATGACTGTAATAATCAATCGCAAAATGTTAAAAAACTGTTGGCAGTAATTGGTGATTCCTGTTTGATTTAAGACATTGTCTTTGGTAATAAGCAATTCACGTGGTGTCTTGCTTCACTCTTTTGTAGATATAAAAGATCTATGAAAAACATGATCCAGATGCCTGTTTCCAGCCTCCATGTTGGCGGTTTTCATCCGTTGAAGCTGACCATAAAAGTTTACGTATCTCCTCCTGAAAATGAAACGATGACAGCTTGGATCAATGTCAGTATCTGAATAGCTGCGCACCTACCCCTCTCCTGACCCAAAATTAGCCCTGACTTGTTATCAGTTGATAGTTGTTTGGTTAGGGTAGGGGTTGAGGTAGGGGGGGGGCGCAGTTGCGTAGATACTGACATTGATCGGACAATAATTTCAATAAAAAGGGTTTTAATTTTAAGCTGAGTTATTCATTGCAAGTTTGAGTAGGTTGATTGACGCCCCTTAGGGCTCTTGAGTCACAGTTTGAGAATATTTGATCAATAATTTCTTATTTGACCATTTCCCCAAAATGGCTCTTCAGGGCCAATCGTGATAAGCAAAAGCAACAAACATTACAAATAACATAAGTTCTTCTCGAATTCCTCGAGGTTTCGCAACATTGTAAATTTAGCCTGTAAATTCTTTGGTATAGTTACGATCTTCACATTCTTTCCACCTCAGTAACCGTTTGGAATACCTTGACGTCAGAGCACTTCTAGTTTCCAGTTCCCTGAAAAAAGCGTTCTAAGTTATTCTAAAAGTTTTGTTAGCGACGAACTTCCAATTTCCCAGACCTATATTTCCCACCACCTGTACGAACCCTGTAGAGGGTTGATAAACTGGAAACTTCTAACCAGTCATTTTAGTGATGCTGTTCGTGAAGGGGGGTGGAATAAACCATGGAAATGATTTTTACTTATATTTATACCTTGTGAGCTCACAATAATTTGGAAAGATGACTTAAATAAAGAATTACCTTAAGGTCTTCATTGTCTTGGCTCAAGTTCACCGTCCCTTCAGAGGACTGTCCGGTTGCCATAAAAATTTGAAGAAATTTAGAAATCGCATTTGTTATTATTAGTAGTCAAACTTCCAGTCCTCCAGGAGATTATTTTTTTACGTATTCTTTAAATATCTGAGGACGCGAGTAATTTGAGGTCTTCTCCGACTCTAAGAACAATTGGAGGTCGCTCAGTTTCCAGAAAATCAACAAGCTGTTGTTGAAAAAGCCAATCAAAATGCCCAGTTGGAATCCAGCCAGGAGTGGCGTGCCAAGAATAAGCGGTACAGACTGGTTGTAACATCGGACAGTGAAGGAGATATTTCGTTTGAAAACACCTTTTTAGAGATCTGCTTTTGCATAATGTTTTATTTTAGTGATATTTTCACAACAATGAAAACAAAGTTCAGAGAACAATTGTACCCAACGAGATAGTCTCTACGGGGATATTGTCCCAACCCCCCCCCCCCTCCCTCCACCGACAAGAATTGATGTAAACTCCGAGCACTTCGGAGTAAGTGATATTTTTAATGAACCTTCGGATTGTTTTCAAGTTAAAGGATTTTAAATTACAATTTTATGAAAAACTAAGGTAGTTCTCTTATTTCAGTGTGCATCCTCGCACGCCTGCCAGTCGCTGGCGCCGCTTGCTGAAACTAAAACGAAAAAAAAAAAGCTCTTTCAAGATAATCATTGGCTTATTTTTCACCCCGCCACTATTCTTAGCAATAGAAGTCGCCATTTTGTTTATTTATTACTCCCCAAAAACTATCAAATGCACTCAAAAGCCTAAAATTGAAAAAAGGTTTTCAGGAATCGACCAATCGAGCGAGCGAGTGCCATTCTCCACATCATATCTACAACTTGCTCTTGGGAATGCGCGCAATTTACGAGTTTAAAAAAGAAAGGATATAAAAGCTTAAAATCGAAAAAAGGTTTACAGGAAACGACCAATCGAGCGACAGAGTGCCATTCTCCACACCATATCTACAACTCACTCTTGCACATGCGCGAAATTCACGAGTTAAAAAAGGAAAGGAGGCCTGGAACTGACGGCTACGCAATTCATACTTCCTCCGTGGGAAGTGGATAGTGAAAAGTATGACTGACAATAAGAAAGGATCGGTAGAATACTATCAATGGAGTGACAAAAATTTAATTCTCCAAACCCCCTCCTACTCCCCCCTCCCCCCCCCCCTCCCGTACCTCAAACTCAGGAAAGGTACAAGGTATTTCTATTTCAAACTTAACAACTAGGTCTTGATCTAGGGACTAGAATCGCTTGGTCATGATGCAGTACCTCTAGCAAAACTCCAGTAAATCATTATTCATCATTACAGCTTTTCCTTGTATTTTTCTACTGTGGACCTTCAGCAGGTGATTACGCTGAAAGTAATGCTACTGAATATTTACATTGAGTTTTCCTTCTACCATTCTGTTTTAAACTTTATCAAATGTTTACACATGCGCTCACATCTGACCACTGTCTTTTGACACTTACAGGTTGCTACTACGTATCATCTTCAAGATCCCCTTTGGACTCCTATGAAAATCAGAACTATTGTTTGAGTAGCCATCGTACAACGTCATGTAGTATATGCATACGATCCGTAGTGGCGCCTACCTGGAAATTCAAATGTCTTTTCCAGGTTCTTAACATTTTGGTTATATATAACATTTTCATTAGTTTCACGCGCAATATAAGTAAATAAATTATTACTATTATTATTTTTATTATTATTAGTTTCACGGCAATTTTTGAAAACAGTAGAGTTTTGCTCTTGTCAGAGGGTTATAACCATGATCAAAAAGTTGCAGTAAATAAACAGGAACAAAAAATCAAATGCCGGAAGTGAATGGAAAATGAAGAGGGTGATCGCTGACAAGCCGATGAAAGCAGCTTTGTAGGCTCGCTTCCTCCTGGTACAAGTGCGGAGCATCTCTTCTGCCAACTCTGGTGTCCAGTCTTTTGTAGGATTCAAGGTATCTTTCACTTTTTCGAGTTTCTTGGGTTCAATAGATTCGACGATGCGAGAGTGCTGTGGAGGAAAGTCTGTTGAGATAGAGGGGAGGGAAAGATTTAAGTACTGAAAAACAGGCTCTATTTCATATTTTCAGGTAACATTGATAACCCTGAATGGCATTTGTAGTATTGGAAAGCGCAAGTTAGATAGTATGCTGAGCTAATAAAGGTGGTAAGGGGGGGGGAGGGGGGGAGGGGGAGAGAGCTTTTAATAGCTTTTACTCTGAATCCCAATACCTGGTTAACAAAAAAAAAAGAGGAAAACAGGGCTTTTCATTTGTAACATGAATATAACACAATCAACATTAGCAACTGAGGAGATATTTACTCCTCACTAACCTTCCGCGGTATCAATGTAGTCCTCGTCCTCAGGCTCAACAACATCATCCACAGGATAAGTAGCGCTGTTTGTTACTAAATCTTCACCTTTGATCTTTCCTATAAAATAAAATGATACAACAAAAAAATCTCAATTAAGATTTATAGAATGTGTTTTAGTATTTGCGCAAAAGCTTTATACAACTACAAATCGTAACCAATAAAATATCAAAAGAGCCACCCGTGAGAGACGCCAAACGCGGCAAACCGCGTGCGATTCAATTAAATGCACTAGCTTCCAAAGCCAATGACGCATATTATCACAGCATGAAATTATAAATTTACGAATCTGTAAAGATGCCGCAAAGTAAGCGATAAGATCCTCTTTACGCGTCTTCACGAACTTCTTTACACTTTCGTAAAGATTGTCTTTACGCATTGAAAACGATAGTACGTAAAGATCCCCGAGAGACTAAAAACGCTATCTTTACGTGCCTTGTAAAAAAGTCGTATAGAGAATATTTACGATATTTTACAGCGACCGTATTATTATTATTATTACTATTAAAGACGTGTAAAGTGTTAAAAGCGAAACTGGTCAAAATACCACGGTAATTCTACGGAAGATGGAGAGCAATAATTGTTTCACTTCTTTGAGTATTTCTCTAAATAGAAAGTGGTTAATTATATTCATCTTATTCCTTATCCTTAACGAACATTCACTATCCTTTACGCAGTCTTTACGCTTTCCCTGCATTTACGTATCTTTATGGAACGCAGAACTTGTTCGTAAAGAAGAGGCTTTACATTTACGTTCTTTACGCAAGAGTTAAAGATGCGTAAATTTCCGATTTCATGCTGTGGTTGTAACAACACAAAACTGCATGAATTACGGATGCATCCGACGCCGCTTTTATTATCTAATATTATTATAGTTGTACCATTCCAATTAAAATGGCACCGAAGCCACGTGCGAAGTATACCCTCTCACTAAATTAATGAACTATTTGTAACAGTGTATTGTGTCTAGAATTAACGGAACTCACTTTGTCTCGCATTTCTTATCTTTTCGATAAACGATCTTCCATTGGAGACTTTGTCCTCAATTGCTTCACACAAAGCTTTAAGTAAGGGGACTACTACTTTCCCTTCGTTTTCCAAATCTGCAAAGCAAGCATTTTATTTTGTATCTATCCAGACGCAGTATGTTATCAATTACAAATGAAACTGACCAAAAGCAGCTTCCTGTTTCCTCTTCCTCTCCCCCATTCCGCCCTTTCTCCGCTTAATCCAGGCTTTCAAAACTATTGTCTCACTCGCACTTAAGTAAAATAAAATCATATCCTCATCTCACCTGAAAAATATAATTCCTCCTCTTTCTCTCTATGTTTTATATCTTCACACACTGCAATCAAAAGAATAGTGAAACTTCTCAAACAGCCGTGTCATTAGTCTTAGGGATGAGGTACTTAACAAAAACTTCCCCACTGAAGGATATCATTTTCTTTCACCAAGCAGCAGAAGCCTCATCAGTAGAACGTAAGCTTAGTCGAGAGAACTTAAACTCGTCTTCTCTTAATCCTGAGCCAACCTAATAACTCAGATTGAGTGCATGAACGTTCGGCTTCAGAATCAGTCAGGAACTGCAGTTTTAATTTGGAACAACGAAGCTGTTCTTTCCGTCTGCCAGGGCCTGTAATTTGGACTTTTGAACACCCACATTTTCACGTTATTGATTTAGTCAGCGAAATAATCGTGCGACGATCAATTATCGCATAAAGTATACAAACACCCTTTTTTTCACCACTAAAAATCGTAAGGTTGCGTCGTTCCAAAGTCAAATTCAGTTCGGCTTGCAAAGAGACTTTCGAGTACTGTTGCATATTGTACCACTGGGGTCGGCAATTTCGAACGTCAACAAAGATTACAACATCGATGAAAATAGAAATAACACGTGATGTTGAGCTTATTGCTCAACAAGTGTCAATCACGTGTTATTTCTATTTTCATCGATGTTGTAATCTTTGGTGAGTTCGAAGGGAGTTTTTCTGAATAATTAACTTATCGGTAATGTGCCAATATCGATATCAAAAACATACTTTCTACCGTTCAGCCATTAATTTCGTTTTGTGGTTGTCAAAAACAAATAACATCTTCTAAACAATAATTATTTGCTATTCTTACATCTTTCATGATTTAAAACGCTGTCTTTACGCGTTGGAAATGAGAAAACAAATAACAAAGTTGGACATGAACATGACTTGAAATGACAAAAGTGGGTGTCAATGTCACAGTCATTTATTCCCCGTTTTGATTTCCATTATAGTGAAGTTGGCCTCTATACCAAAACAACCTCTCTCAGAACTGTTATCCCTTTCGTATTGAAAAATAGTTATCTTCTTGGATATCCAACTACAAAATTCATTATTTGATTCAGAGTTCGTTGACGTTCTAAAATGCAACCATTGCCCGTGCGTAAATATGGAACAACACATGCACTTGTCGTTACTTATGTATATTGGTCAACAGACTGATGTTAATTTTGTTGCGCGCTAAAGATAGGCAATTTATAACCGATAATTAATCTGCATTCAGAAGAGAATTAGAAGGAAAAATTTCGAAACAGAGAACTGGATAACATGATATAGAGCAAGACCCTAAAATATCGTAATTGTCGAAGATAACAACAAAAATAACAAGAATCATGTAAGTCGTGCATTACAAATTGCCCATGACGTCACTATTTCGAAGTAAAATTATTCATTGCGAAGGTAAAGGAATCAGGAATTTTGGGACCACAATATCTCACCAAATGATAAACGTTCAAACTCGGCCTGCAATCACAAATCTTCTACCTACCACAACATTTTATAGATCCGTGGAGATGCTCATACAAAGGGGAATGTTTTGACTGCAGGGCATGTATCAAATACCAATACGTGTGGGGGTCTTTTTGCTCCACAACAGCGAGTAGCTCCGTCACTTTTCTCTCCATAGTTGTAAACAGGTTACTGTTGAAAATTCTTTCGTGATCTTGCGTGTCGAACTTGTGATGCGCCCTCATAAATCGCACGATGTAAAACAACTGATCTTCGTTTCGAATCATCTCTGGGAAACGAATCAAAAACTCGTCCAGGCCTTCTCGAGAAATTTTAAGGTATTTTTCGATGCGTTTCGACACTCCTGGACTAAACTGGTTTTCGTCGTGGAGGAATCTTTCGCAGTCCTCCAGGTTGAAATGATTCGGCATGGCTGAACGCGATTGTCTTCACTTTAGTGTTTTACAGTTGTGCTATCTACTGCACAACAACTTTTGCTGTAGTTATGTACTCAGCTTTGCCAATGAAAAATGCCCAAATAACGACCATAAATTCCATAATACCGAAATAGGAAATCTTTCGTTTGCAGAAACGATATGTCGATTAAAATTTTTTCTGCGGTATCCGGAAATGAAGCGGAGAACCTCCTATCGCATTTGAATTCAGTAGAGCCGTCGATCCAATTCACCCTAGAGCGTGAAAAAGATAGACATTTTCCCTTTCTTGATTTAAATGTGTCCAGAGGGGTTCAGGGTAGTTTAGAGACAAGTGTCTACCATAAACCTACACCTACCGACAAATACCTCGCTTTCCACCCTATTTGCCATAAAAAAAAAGTCTGTAGCCAAAACCTTACTCAGGAGGGCTGACTGTCTACCATCTTCACTCGATTCGAAGGCTGAGGAGAGGAAATATGCTAATAATGTCCTAAAAGCAAATGGCTATACAAAAACCTTTCTCCGTAACTGCCAAAATCCAGTTACAACTAGTAAATTTCTTGATGAAAGGGAACCAGCGACTGGTTTTGCTGTCATTCCTTACATTCAGGGTGTTACGGAACCCATCAAGAGAATTTTGAATAGCCAGAACGCTAAAGTTGTTCAATAACCTTTTCAGACTTTGGGGCATATTTTCGCCAAACCTAAGGATCCTGACACGAAAGAACAACGAACCGATGCCATTAATTCTATTCGTTGCAATGACTGTGACAATGAATACATCGGACAGACCAAACGTCAGTTTGGTACAAGTTTGAAAGAGCATCAAAATGCGTTTTTCTTTTACAAAAAGAAAAATTCAGCTTTATCGGAGCACACATGCCAAACTAACTATGCAATTGGATGGGATAATTCTAAAATTATCACCACTAATCGGCGTTACCACCAACGCTTTTGTTTGGAGGCTTGGCATATTAATTCTGCCCACGCTCCAAGAAATCATTTGAAACATGCAGGATTTCGAACACGCTCGACTGCACAGAAGATAATAACATCTATACCAATGACATTCCTGAAATTGCCGACAATGAAATGGCCTTGGACGACAAGTTTGAGACCGATAGCAAAGAAGAAGACGAATAAACACTTCATTCTTGAAGTTATCACAAAATACGACGGCTGCTTAAGGAGTCATCACTTAAATAAAAGTCATTGACAAATAATGATTTAGCGTAGGACAAGTAATTTGTATTTGTTGATGATCGCTCGGCTGATAGCCGAATAAACATTCCATTTACGATATTTGTGCGTATTTCAGCTTATCGTATAACGTATGGTAGTCTCCTGCATTTATTCCAAGGTTACGGCTTTGTTTTAGAATAGCATGGGGTTATAGGCTTGGAAAATCAATCCAAAATACCGGCGAACAATTGCTGTAACCTTTACAAGAGAATCATAATATCAGACGACTCAACAAAAATAATCAACCATACAGGAATAAGAAAAAATTCTACATCAGTTTTATTCGCTGCGCTCTATAAAAGAGATGCATGCATGGTGATCGATGGAATTTTAAGCTATCTAATCATATAGAAACATGACTTAAATAATGATTGTAACAATCAATCGCAAAATGTTAAAAACTCTTGGCATTAAGTGGTGATTTGTGTTTGATTTAAGGCATCGACTTTGGTAATAATCAATTAACGTTGTCTTGCTCCACTCTTTTGTAGATATCAAAGATCTCTGAAAAACATGATCAAAGGAAAATGAGGAACACCAGGATGCAAAAATGTAAAATCGTAAATATGTACAAAGGATTTGTAATTCCGGACGTTTCAGGAGATATGCTACAAAGCATTGTCTTAAGGAACCGTCGTCAAACATAGTCGCTCGTAAGTTCAGCCGCTGGCGAGTGTCTTTGCGGTCGTTTCTCTCTTACAGAGCTCACCAAACAAGCCATGCTTCCGTTGCTGTTAGGTGTTTAACTCAAGAGTGATGAAGTGGATCCGCCAAACAGAAGGGATGAAGAACGACCCAGATGCCTGTTTCCAGCCTCCATGTTGGCGGTTTTCATCTGTTAAAGCTGACCATAAAGTTTACGTATCTCCTCCTGAAAACCAACAGGTGATAATTTGGATCAATGTCAGTAACTGAATAACTGCCCACCTACCCCTCCCCTGACCCAAAATTAGCTCCGACTTGTTATCAGTTGATAGTTGTCTGGTTAGGGTATGGGTAGGGGGCGCAGTTGCGTCGAAACTGACATTGATCCGACGATAATTTAAATAAAAAGGGATTTTATTTTAAGCTGAGTTATTCATTGTAAGTTTGAATAGGTTGATTAACGCCCCTTAAGGCTCTTAAGTCACAGTTTGAGAATATTTGATCAATAACTTCTTATTTGACCATTTCCCCAAAATGGCTCTTCAGGGCCAATCGTGATAAGCAAAAGCAACAAACATTACATATAACATAAGTTCTTCTCGAATTCCTCGAGGTTTCGCAACATTGTAAACTTAGCCTGTAAATTTTTTGGCATAATTACGATCTTCACATTCTTTCGACCTCAGTAACCGTTTGGAATACCTTGACGTTTTTCATAACCCACGATTAAGGAGTTAGTTGTAAAATTTGAAAGCAGATCATTCTATCAGAGCACTTCTAGACTTCTAGTTTCCAGTTTCCTGAAAAAAGCGTTCTAAGTTATTCTAAAAGTTTTGTCAGCGACGAACCTCCAATTTCCCAGACCTAGATTTCCCACCACCTGTGCGAACCCTGCATGTAGAAGGTTGATAAACTGGAAACTTCTTACCAGTCATTTTAGCGCTGCTGTTCGTCAAGGGAGGTGGAATAAACCATGGAAATGATTTTTACTTCTATTTATACCTTGTGAGCTCACAATAATTTGGAAAGATGACTAAAATAAAGACTTACATTAAGGTCTTCATTTTCTTGGTTCAAGTTCACCGTCCCTTCAGAGGACTGTCCGATTGCCATAAAAATTTGAAGAAATTTAGATTTTCATTTAAAACGAAATCGCATTTGTTATTCTGAGTCAAACTTCCGGTCCTCCAGGAGATTTTTTACGTTTTCTTTAAATATCTGAGGACGCGAGCAATGTGAGGTCGTCTACGACTCTAGGAACAATTGGAGGTCGCTCAGTTTCCAGAAAGTCAACAAGCTGTTGTTGAAAAAGCCAATCAAAATACCCAGTTGGAATTCAGCCAGGAGTGGCGTGGCAAGATTAAGCGGTACAGGCTGGTTGTAATATCGGACAGTGAAGGATATGTTGTCTGAAAACACAATTTTAGAGGTCTATTGTTGAGTAATATTTTACTCAATATTTACTTGAGAAGATCTATCAACGTAAGACAGAGAGGTGTGGTTAAGGAGGCTTTTAAACTCTCAGCAGGAGTGTAGATCTATATGAAACCCACACGTAATTAACTCTGACAAGGCCTGTGGTGGCTATTACTTCTGACGACTTCTTTCCTCGTTTTTTCTTGATCCACATCTTAATAAACCGGGCCGTTACAAAACAGGGCACGACGTGATAGCATTGAGGGAAAAAAAAGGAAAGGAGGCCTGGAACTGACGGCTACCAAATTCATACTTCCGTGGGAAGTGGATAGTGAAAAGTATAACTGACAATGAGAAAGGATCGGTAGAGTACTATGGAGTGACAAAAATATAAATCTCCAACCCCCCTCCTCCCCCTCTCCTCCCCCCCCCCTCCCAAAAACAACAAATGATGACCGGTCCGCCCTGGCTAATCCTATTTAGCATGCAATATTTCTTAATTTGAAGGAGAAAAGCACAAGTAATTCAAAATATCAGTTTCATAACAGATTTTATTTACTTTAAACTCAGGAAAGATACAAGGTATTTTTACTTCTAACTTAGCCACTAAATCTTGATCAAGAGACTATAATCTCTTGGTCATGATGCAGTAATTCTGGCGAAACTTCAGTCAACCCTTAATGAACACTTACAGTTTTTTCTTGTATTTTTCTACTGCGGGCCTTCGGCAGGTGATTACGCTTAAGTCATGCTACTGAATATTTACATTAAGTTTACCTTCTACCATTCTGTTTTGAACTTTATCAAACGTTTACACATGCGCAGACGTCTGACCACTGTTTTGACACTTACAGGTTGCTACTACGTATCATCTTCAAGATCCTATTTGGACTCCTGTGAACATCAGAGCTATTGTTTGAGTAGCCATCGTGCTACGTCATATAGTATATACATACGATCCATAGGGGCGCCTACCTTGAAATTCAAATGTCTTTTCCAGGTTCTTAAACTTTTGGTTATATGACATTTTCATTAGTTTCACGGCAGTTTTTGAAAACAGTAGAGTTTTGCTTAGGTCAGAGGGTTATAACCATGATCAAAAAGTTGCAGTAAATAAACAGGAACAAAAAATCAAATGCCGGAAGTGAATGGAAAATGAAGAGGGTGATCGCTGACAAGCCGATGAAAGCAGCTTTGTAGGCTCGCTTCCTCCTGGTACAAGTGCGGAGCATCTCTTCTGCCAACTCTGGTGTCCAGTCTTTTGTAGGATTCAAGATATCTTTAACTTTTTCGAGTTTCTTGGGTTCACCAGACTCGACGATGTGAGAGTGCTGTGGAGGAAAGTCTGTTGAGAGAGACGAAGGAAAGATTTAGAAACTGACAAACAGGCTCTATGTAATATTTGCAGGTAACATTGATAACAGTTGTAGTATTGAAATTATGAATTTACGAATCCGTAAAGATGCCGTAAAGTAAGCGTTAAGATCCTCTTTACGCGTCTTTACGAACTTCTTTACACTTTCGTAAAGATTGTCTTTACGCCTTGAAAACGGTAGCGCGTAAACATCACGGAGAGAGACTAAAAACGCCATCTTTACGTGCCTTGTAAAAAGTCATATAGAGAACATTTACGATATTTTACGGCGACTGTATTATTTTTATTGCTATCAAAGACGCGTAAAGTGTAAAAGCGAAGCTGGTCAAAATACCACGGTAATTCTACGGAAGATGGATGAGCAATAATTATTTCACTTCTTTGAGTATTTCTCCAAATAGAAAGTGCTTAATTATATCCATCTTGATCCTTATCCTTTTACGAACATTGAATATCCCTTACGCAGTCTTTCCCTGCATTTACGCATCTTTACGGAACGCGGAATTTGTCCTTAAAGAAGAGGCTTCATCTCTACGTTCTTTACGCAAGAGTTAAAGATGCGTAAATTTGCGATTTTATGCTGCGATTATAACAATACAAAACTGCATGAATTCAGGAGTGCGTCCGACGCTACTTTTATTATCTTATGTTATCATAGTTGTGCCCTTCCAATCAAAATGACGCCGAAGCCACGAGTACTCTCACACTAAATTGCACATGAAATATTTGCTACAGTGTATTGCGTTTAAAATTAACGGAACTCACTTTGCCTCGCAGTTCTCATCTTTTCGATGAACGATCTTCCAGTGGAGACTTTGTCCTCAATTGCTTCACACAAAGCTTTAAGTAAGGGGACTACTACTTTCCCTTCATTTTCCAAATCTGCAAAGCAAGTATTTCATTCTATCCAGACGCAGTATGTTATCAATTACAAATAAAACTGACCAAAAGCAGCTCACAGTTTCCTCTTCCTCTCCCCCATTCCACCCTTTCTCCACTTAATCTGGGCTTTCAAAACTACTGTCTCACTCACACTTAAGTAAAATAAAATCATATCCTCATCTCACCTGAAAAATGTAACTCCTCCTCTTTCTCTCTATGTTTTATATCTTTACACACTGCAATCAAAAGAATAGAGAAACTTCTCAAACAGCTGTGGTACTGGTCATAGGGATGAGGTACTTAACAAAAATTTCCCTGCAGTGAAGGATATCATTCTCTTACAGCGAGCAGCAGAGGCCTTTTTTCTATCAATAGAACGTAAGCCTAGTCGAGGGAACATAAACTCGTGTTTTCTTAATCCTGAGCCAACCTAATAACTCAGATTGAGTGTTTGAACTTTCAACTTCAGAATCAGTCAGGAATTGCAGTTTTAATTTGGAACAACGAAACTATTCTTTCCGTCTGCCAGGGCCTGTAATTTCGTTTTTTTCGAACGGCCGCTTTTTCACGTCATTGATTTCCTCAGCGAATCAATCGTGCGACGATCAATTATCGCATGAAGTATTAAAACACATTTTTTTCAACCACTAAAAATCGTTAGGTTGCGTCGTTCCAAAGTCAAATTCAGTTCGGCTTACAAAAAACGAACCTTCTTGGAGACTTTCGAGTACCGTTGCATATTGCACCACTGGGATCGGCAATTTCAAACGTCAACAAAGATTACAACATCGATGAAAATAGAAATAACACGTGATGTTGAGCTTATTGCTTAACATCACGTGTTATTTCTATTTTTATCGATGTTGTAATCTTTGCTGAGTTTGAAGGGGGTTTTTCTAAATAATTAACTTATCGGTGATGTGCCAATATCGATATCAAAAACATGCTTTTTACCGTTCAGCCATTAATTACGTTTTGCGGTCTTCAAAAAGAAATAACTTCTTCTGAATAATAATTATTTGCTATTCTTACATCTTTCATGATTTAAAACGCTGTCCTTACGCGTTGGAAATGAGAAAACAAATAACAAAGTTGGACATGAACATGACTTGAAATGACAAAAGTGGCTGTCCATGTCTTAGTCATTTATTCCCCGTTTTGATTTCTATGTTACTGAAGTTAGCCTCTATACCAAAACAACCTCTCTCAGAACTGTCATCCCTTTCGCACAGAATAATAGTTATCTTCTTGGATATCCAACAACAGAATTCATTATTTGATTCAGAGTTCTTTGACATTCTAAAATGCAACCGCTCCGCGCTACAGATAGGCATTTATGACCGATAATTAATCTCCATTCAGAAGAGAACTAGAAGGAAAAATTTCGAAAACAGGGAACTGGATAACATGATATAGAGCAAGACCCCAAAATATCGTAATTGTTGAAGATAACAACAAAAAATACGAAGAATCAAGTAAGTCCTACATTACAAATTGCCCATGACGTCACTATTTCGAAGTAAAATTATTCATTGCGAAGGTAAAGGAATCATGAATTTCGGGACCACAACATCTAACCAAATGATAAACGTTCAAAATCGGCCTGCAATCACAAATCTTCTACGTACCACAACATTTTATAGATCCGTGGAGATGCTCATACAAAGAGGAATGTTTTGACTGCAGGGCATGTATCAAATACCAATACGTGTGAGGGTCTTTTTGCTCCACAACAGCGAGTAGCTCCGTCACTTTTCTCTCCATAGTTGTAAACAGGTTACTGTTGAAAATTCTTTCGTGATCTTGCGTGTCGAACTTGTGATGCGCCCTCATAAATCGCACGATATAAAACAATTGATCTTCATTTCGAATCATCTCTGGGAATCGAATCAAAAACTCGTCTAGGCCTTCTTGAGAAATTTGAAGGTATTTTTCGATGCGTTTCGACGCTCCTGGACTAAACTGGTTTTCGTCGTGGAGGAATCGTTCACACTCCTCCAGGTTGAAATGATTCGGCATGACTTAACACGATTGTCTTCACTTCAGTGTTCTGGTGTTTCACAAATTTCTAAAAATTTCGGAAAGTCCGCAGAAACTTTAAAGACACCAAAGTGTGTGGGTGGGAAGGCAGATTTTGAAATATCGAAATAAATAAAAGACATCGTTATAGACGCTAGTCATTTGACCCGGATATGACCTGCAGTTAAACTAATCAATCGGCTGGAATTTTAATATTCACCCGCCAACTTCTCCATGAATGGACGTTTTCCTTTTTATTATGCGCCGGGATCATTCCTAGGCCAAAATTTTAGTCATTTTGATCCTACCTTGGCTGGACCGATCTTTGATCAAGCGAGCCCCAGCGGAATTTTTCTTAAGCGGTCCGATAGTTCAGCAAGTGTGGTAAGTGAGAGCGATAGCTCGACCAGCTTCAGGCCAGCTGAAAGTTTGGTAGAAAAAGAAAAAAAATACGACAAATGGCCGCAAGAAGAGCAAAGGGCTCAAGTAATGAATATTAAACCATGATTCGGCTGGCCGAGGAACGGTCCACGTGTAAGGCGCAACACGAATTCTACATAAATGCCGCCGTCTTCTTAGAAAAGCGACATTCAGGATTTACATGTATTCATTTACCCATCTCTGGTACTGGATGAAAAGGCAAACATTTGCTGCTGTTGCATGTCGATAATTTGTAGAAGTAGAATGGCAAAAGCAAAGCAAAATGCCTGATTTGGGTTCATGTTTATTACCGCACAATACGCGCCAGAAATGAAATCTGATCAACTGTGTTTATTTTTAGGTATTTGTGGCTTAGACAGTAGTGCGACCTGTCCCTTATCAGCTGAGGAAATCCACCCCCAGATACGTAATTCCGTTTGGGGTTCAAGATTCACGCACGTTCTACTTAATTTCCTATTAAACATGGCTTTTCTTGACAATCATGCTGCTAAGTTCTTACGCGCCGTTAGTTACATATAAACACAACCGACTGGAAGAAATTACGCCGTTAGTTACTGGCGTAAAATCTTACATATCAATACTACCGACTGGGAGAAATTACGCCGTTAGTTACTGGCGTAAAATCTTACATATCCATACTACCGACTGGGAGAAATTACGCCGTTAGTTACTGGCGTAAAATCTTACATATCAATACTACCGACTGGGAGAAATTACGCCGTTAGTTACTGGCGTAAATCTTACATATCAATACTACCGACTGGGAGAAATTACGCCGTTAGTTACTGGCGTAAAATCTTACATATAAACACAACTGACTGGAAGAAATAACGCCGTTAGTTACTGGCGTAAAATCTTCCATATAGACACAACCGACTGGAAGAAATTACGCCGTTAGTTACTGGCGTAAAATCTTACATATAAACACAACTGACTGGAAGAAATTACGCCGTTAGTTACTGTCGTAAAATCTTACATATCAATACTACCGACTGGGAGAAATTACGCCGTTAGTTACTGGCGTAAAATCTTCCATATAAACACAACCGACTGGAAGAAATTACGCCGTTAGTTACTGGCGTAAAATCTTACATATAAACACAACCGACTGGAAGAAATTACGCCGTTAGTTACTGGCGTAAAATCTTACATATCAATACTACCGACTGGGAGAAATTACGCCGTTAGTTACTGGCGTAAAATCTTACATATCCATACTACCGACTGGGAGAAATTACGCCGTTAGTTACTGGCGTAAAATCTTACATATCAATACTACCGACTGGGGTCAGAACCTCTTCGTCTACTTCTTGTGACGCGTCATACGCCACTCTCAGTTTGGTTGTGCTGGCTTCTTTGCGTATGATCGCCAAATGTGGGATGCAATGAGCTCCATTCGTCTTTCCAGACACTCTTTCTATTACTCCTGAAGCTAACTGTTCTTTGATAACTGAGTCGTACTCTCTCAACACCTCTGGCTCCTTTCTAAGCTTTTTGACATGACCTATCATACGTGACAAACTCAGATCGTAATTACTATCTAAGACGTCACGCCCCTCCTTCCATGGCAGCTTGACGGAATACCTATTTCCGTTAAACATGATGTTTACAAATTCTACAAATTCTACATGTCTACAAATTCCTTGTACACTCTGTCACCCTCCGTTATCCCTGCATGACGAGCCAGACGTTCTTAGCAACCGAAAAAAGAGCTTTGGATCCTGCTGAGATCGAGGAGTTTTACTCCACGATCTCAGCTTGACGTCCAGCAGCTTGCAACATTCCATTGTAACAATATCCCTGCTACTGATCATTTATGTTACGCTGAAAGTGCGAACTTTCGCGCGAGCGTGTTATAATCCTGAAACGAGAGTGTGCGTTCATAATTAAAATTTCTATTTTGGTAATTCAAATTGGAAGAGGATGGTCAGGCTCTTTGGGACTTAGAAACGGTTTCTAAGTCCCAAAGAGCCTGAACATCCTCTTCCAATTTTTCCGCAATTATACTGTCTCTTCCCACGAGATTTACACTGACTGCTTGCTCTCTCATTGTTGACTGACTAGACTCTAGAGGACCAGAAACAACCCATCCTAACCCTGTTTCTATGGCTACCGGTTCACCTAAACCTTCCCTGACGAAATTACCTGACTGAAAGCTCCATAGATAATCCGCCCCTATAAGAACATCTATCTCTAACTGCTCTTTGTGCCGGAAAACATCGGAGAGCCATATGTTTGCTAAGTGAGGGTAGTTCTCACGCACTAATTCCAGGTGCTCGTTCTTTACTCTTGAGATTTTCAGGGACGACAAAGCCTTCGGTGTAAATTGCGTTTACTCACTCTACTGGGGCCAAAACATTCCAATCACCTCAATGAGGTTTGAACCCGCCACCCGCTGCCCAATAGTGTTGACAGCGAGCCACTCTTTCACTATCCAGCTCGAAGGACCAGGTTTCGCAGAATTTCCCACTTCCGTTGCTGAGAATTCCGCACACGCTTGTTCAGTAACCTTGGACTGTATACTTTCTCTTGATTCAGGCTTTATTGACGACAACTCAGCATTACACGTTCCGTTCTGCGATCTATCTACTCTATTACAATCTATTCCTAGGGTTACAAAAATGTTTCATTTATTAGCTCATGAAAACCAAACTCAGATACGTAATTCCGTGTTGGATTTACGTTCTACAAAGATTCGTGGGCACTAATTTCCTACTAAACATGGCTTTTCTTGACAATCATGCTGCTAAGGACGACAAGTTTGAGACCGATAGCAAAGAAGAAGAGGAATAAACATTTCATTCTTGAAGTTATCACTAAACACGATGGCTGCTTTAGGAGTCGTCACTTAAATAAAAGTCATTGATCAACAATGATGAAGCGTAAGACTAGTAATTTGTATTTGTTGATGATCGCTCGGCTGATAGCCGAATAAACATTCGATTTACGGTATTTGTGCGTATTTCAGCTCATCAAATAATGTATGGTAGTCTCCTACATTTATTCCGAGACTACGGCTTTGTTTTAGAATAGCATGGGATTATAGGCCTAGGGAAATCAATCCAAAATACTGGCGAACAATTGCTCAAACCTTTACAAGAGAATCATGATATCAGACGACTCAACAAAAATGATCAACTATACAGGAATAAGAAAAAAGTCTATATCAGTTTTATTCGCTGTGTTCTATACAAGAGATGCATGCGTGGTGATCGATGGAATTTTCAGCTATCTAATCAACGAGAAACATGACTTGTAATTGTAGCAATCAATCGCAAATGTTAAAAAACGGTTGGCAGTAATTGGTGATTCGTGTTTGATTTAGGACATTGACTTTGGTAATAAGCAATTAACGTAGTGTCTTGCTCAACTCTTTTGTAGATATCAAAGACCTATGAAAAACATGATCAAAGGAAAATGAGGAACACGAGGACGCAAAAGTGTACTTCCGGACGTTTGAGGAGATATGCTACCAAAGCATTGTCTTGAGGAGCCGTCGTCAAACAAAGTCGCTCGTAAGTTCAGCCGCTGGCGAGTGTCTTTGCGGTCGTTTCTCTCTTACAGAGCTCACCAAACAAGCCATGCTTCCGTTGTTGTTAGGTGTTGAGCTCAAGAGTGATGGAGTGGATCCGCCAAACAGAAGGGATGAAGAACGACCCAGATGCCTGTTTCCAGCCTCCCTGTTGGCGGTTTTCATCTGTTGAAGCTGACCATAAAGTTTACGTATCTCCTCCTAAAAATCAAACGATGACAGCTTGGATCAATGTCAGTATCTGAATAGCTGCGCACCCCGGGTTCAAGTCCTCCTCCCTGCCACTGGATGGATTTGTTTTCGGTGGCCCCGAATTCAACTCCTGCACGCTTTGTAAATAGCCAACTGGTCTGCCTCCTACCAGTTGGGGTTTTTAACAAGTTTCTGTTCATTTACGATATTTGTTTCCTTATTTACAGTGTCCCCAATTAGCACAGCAGTGCTAAAAAATACACAGACACTTAAATAAAGTTATTATTATTATTATTATTATTATTATTATTATTACCCCTCCCCTGACCCAAAATTAGCCCTGGCTTGTTATCAGTTGATAGTTGTTTGGTTAGGGTAGGGGTAGGGGTAGGGGGCGCAGTTGCGTAGATACTGACATTGATCCGACGATAATTTAGATAAAAAAGGATTTTATTTTAAGCTGAGTTATTCATTGCAAGTTTGAGTAGGTTGATTGACGCCCCTTAAGGCTCTTAAGTCACAGTTTGAGAATATTTGATCAATAATTTCTTATTTGACCATTTCCCCAAAATGGCTCTTCAGGGCCAATCGTGATAACCAAAAGCAACAAAGATTACAAATAACATAAGTTCTTTTCGAATTGAAACTATTATCATTGGCTTCTTTTTCACCCCACCACTATTCTTAGCAACAGAAGTCGCCATTTCGTTTGTTTATTACTCGCCAAAAACTATCAAATGCACTCAAAAGCCTAAAATCGGAAAAAATGTTTTTACAGGAATCGACCAATCGAGCGAGTGAGTGCCATTCTCCACATCATATCTACAACTCACTCTTGCGCATGCGCGCAATTCACGAGTTAAAAAAGGAAAGGAGGCCTGGAACTGACGGCTACGCAATTCATACTTCCTCCGTGGGAAGTGGATAGTGAAAAGTATGACTGACAATAAAAAAGGATCGGTAGAATACTATCAATGGAGTGACAAAAATGTAATTCTCCGAACCCCCTCCTACTCCCCCGTCCAGACAACAAATGATGACCGGTCCGCCCTGGCTTATCTTATTTAGCATGCAATATTTCTTAATTTGAAGGGAAAAAACACAAGTAATTCAAAATATCAGTTTCGTAACAGAGTTTATTTACTTCAAACTCAAGAAAGGTACAAGGTATTTTTATTTCAAACTTAGCCACTAGGTCTTGATCTAGGGACTAGAATCTCTTGGTCTTCCCATAGCAAAACTCCAGTCAACCCTTATTGACCACTTATAAATTGACTACAAGTAAATTATTATTCATCATTACAGTTTTTCCTTGTATTTTTTTACTGTGGACCTTCAGCAGGTGATTACGCTGAAAGTCATGCTACTGAATATTTACATTGAGTTTTCCTTCTACCATTCTGTTTTAAACTTTATCAAATGTTTACACATGCGCTCACATCTGACCACTGTGTTTTGACACTTACAGGTTGCTACTACGAATCATCTTCAAGATCCCCTTTGGACTCCATCGTACAACGTCATGTAGTATATGCATACGATCCGTAGTGGCGCCTACCTGGAAATTCAAATGTCTTTTCCAGGCTCTTAACATTTTGGTTATATATATCATTTTCATTAGTTTCACGCGCAATATAAGTAAATAAATTATTATTATTATTATTATTATTATTATTAGTTTCACGGCAATTTTTGAAAACAATAGAGTTTTGCTCTGGTCAGAGGGTTATAACCATGATCAAAAAGTTGCAGTAAATAAACAGGAACAAAAAATCAAATGCCGGAAGTGAATGGAAAATGAAGAGGGTGATCGCTGACAAGCCGATGAAAGCAGCTTTGTAGGCTCGCTTCCTCCTGGTACAAGTGCGGAGCATCTCTTCTGCCAACTCTGGTGTCCAGTCTTTTGTAGGATTCAAGATATCTTTAACTTTTTCGAGTTTCTTGGGTTCACCAGATTCGACGATGCGAGAGTGCTGTGGAGGAAAGTCTGTTGAGAGAGAGGGGAGGGAAAGATTTAGGTACTGAAAAACAGGCTCTATTTTATATTTTCAGGTAACATTGATAACCTTGAATGGCAGTTGTCGTATTAGAAAGTGCAAGTTAGATAGACGGTATACTGAGCTAATAAAAGTGGTAAGTGGGGAGGGGGAAGGGGCTTTTACCCTGAATCCCAATACCTCGTTAACAAAAAAATAGAGGAAAACAAGGCTTTTCATTTGTAACATGAATATAACACAACCACTAACCTTCCGCGGCATCAATGTAGTCCTCATCCTCAGGCTCAACAACATCATCTACAGGATAGGTAGGTCGGTTTGTTACTAAAGCTTTACCTTTCTTTCCTATAAAATACAATGATACAACAAGAAAATCTCAATAAAGATTTGTAGAATGTGTTTTAGTATTTGCGCAAAAGCTTAAGAAAACTACAAATCATCACAAATAAAATATCAAAAGAGCCACCCGTGAGAGACGCCAAACGCGGCAAAACGCACGTGATTCAATTAAAGGCACTTGCTTCCAAAGCCAATGACGCACATTATCACAGCATGAAATTACAAATTTACGAATCTGTAAAGATGCCGTGAAGTAAGCGTTAAGATCCTCTTTACGCGTCTTTAAACGTAAAGAATGTCTATACGCATTGAATACGTTAGTACGTAAAGATCACGGAGAGACTAAAAACGCTATCTTTACGTGCCTTGTAAAAAGTCGTATAGAGACCATTTACGATATTTTACAGCGACTGTACTATTATTATTATTACTATTAAAGACGTATGTTAAAAGCGAAACTGGTCAAAATACCACGGTAATTCTACGGAAGATGGATGAGCAATAATTATTTCACTTCTTTGAGTATTTCTCCAAATAGAAAGTGGTTAATTATATCCATCTTGATCCTTATCCTTTTCGAACATTCAATATCCTTTACGCAGTCTTTACGCTTTCTCTGCATTTACGTATCTTTACGGAACGCGGAATTTGTCCGTAAAGAAGAGGCTTTATATTTACGTTCTTTACGCAAGAGTTAAAGATGCGTAAATTTGCGATTTCATGCTGTGATTGTAACAACACAAAACTGCATGAATTCAGGAGTGCATCCGACGCCGCTTTTATTATCTCATATTATCATAGTTGTACCCTTCCAATCAAAATGGCGCCGAAGCCACGAGTACTCTCACACTAAATTGCAAATGAACTACTTGTAACAGTATATTGCGTCTAAAATTAATGGAACTCACTTTGCCTCGCAGTTCTCATCTTTTCGATGAACGATCTTCCAGTGGAGACTTTGTCCTCAATTGCTTCACACAAAGCTTTAAGTAAGGGGACTACTACTTTCCCTTCATTTTCCAAATCTGCAAAGCAAGTATTTCGTTTTGTATCTATCCAGACGCAGTATGTTATCAATTACAAATGAAACCGACCATAAGCAGCTCACAGTTTCCTCTTCCTCTCCCCCATTCCGCCCTTTCTCCACTTAATCCGGGCTTTCAAAACTACTGTCTCACTCGCACTTAAGTAAA
This sequence comes from Pocillopora damicornis, assembly GCF_964200805.1. Lineage (NCBI taxonomy): Eukaryota > Metazoa > Cnidaria > Anthozoa > Scleractinia > Pocilloporidae > Pocillopora > Pocillopora damicornis. The sequence goes on along the minus strand of NC_142670.1, from coordinate 31,199,371 downwards.
ATAAAATCATATCCTCATCTCACCTGAAAAATGTAACTCCTCCTCTTTCTCTCTATGTTTTATATCTTTACACACTGCAATCAAAAGAATGGTGAAACTTCTCAAACAGCTGTGGTACTGGTCCTAGGGATGAGGTACTTAACAAAAATTTTACCACTGAAGGATATCATTTTCTTACAGCGAGCAGCAGAGGCCTTTTTCTATCGATAGAACGTAAGCTTAGTCGAGAGAACATAAGCTCGTGTTTTCTTAATCATGAGCCAACCTAATAACTCAGATTGACTGCATGAACGTTCAACTTCAGAATCAGTCAGGAACTGCAGTTTTAATTTGGAACAACTAAGCAGTTCTTTCCGTCTGCCAGGACCTGTAATTTCGACTTTTGAACAGCCGCATTTTCACGTCACTGATTTAGTCAGCGAAATAATCGTGCGACGATCAATTATCGCATAAAGTATAAAAACACCCTTTTTTTAAACCACTGAAAATCGTTAGGTTGCGTCGTTCCAAAGTGAAATTCAGTTCGGCTTACAAAAAACGAACCTACCAGGAGACTTTCGAGTGCTGTTGCATATTGCACTACTGGGATCGGCAATTTCGAACGTCAACAAAGATTACAACATCGATGAAAATAGAAATAACACGTGATGTTGAGCTTATTGCTCAACAAGTGTCAATCAAGTGTTATTTAGCTATTTTCACCGATGTTGTAATCTTTGGTGAGTTCGAAGGGGGTTTTTCTGAATAATTAACTTATCAGCGATGTGCCAATATCGATATCAAAAACATGTTTTTTACCGTTCAGCCATTAATTACGTTTGCTGTTGTAAAAAAAAATAACATCTTCTGAATAATAATTATTTGCTATTCTTACATCTTTCATGATTTAAAACGCTGTCTTTACGCGTTGGAAATGAGAAAACAAATTTAAAAAATTAACTTTTTAATTAATTAAAAATAACAAAGTTGGACATGAACATGACTTGAAATGACAAAGGCGGGTGTCAATGTCTTAGTCATTTATTCCCGCTTTTGATTTCCGTTTGACTGAAGTTGGCCTCTATACCAAAACAACCTCTCTCAGAACTGTTATCCCTTTCGTATTGAAAAATAGTTATCTTCTTGGATATCCAATTACAAAATTCATTATTTCATTCAGAGTTTGTTGACGTTCTAAAATGCAACCATTGCCCGTGCGTAAATATGGAACAACACATGTACCTGTCGTTACTTATGTATATTGGTCAACAGACTGATGTTAATTTTGTTGTGCACTAAAGATAGACATTTATAACCGATAATTAATCTCCATTCAGAAGAGAATTAGAAGGAAAAATTTTGAAAACAGGGAACTGGTTAACTTGATATGGAGCAAGACCCCAAAATATCGTAATTGTCGAAGATAACAACAAAAATAACAAGAATCAAGTAAGTCGTGCATTACAAATCGCCCATGACGTCACTATTTCGAAGTAAAATTATTCATTGCAAAGGTAAGGGAATCATGAATTTCGGGACCACAATATCTCACCAAATGATAAACGTTCAAAATCGGCCTGCAATCACAAATCTTCTACCTACCACAACATTTTATAGATCCGTGGAGATGCTCATACAAAGGGGAATGTTTTGACTGCAGGGCATGCATCAAATACCAATACGTGTGGGGGTCTTTTTGCTCCACAACTGCGAGTAGCTCCGTCACTTTTCTCTCCATCGTTGTAAACAGGTTACTATTGAAAATTCTTTCGTGATCTTGCGTGTCGAACTTGTGATGGGCCCTCATAAATCGCACGATATAGAATAATTGATCTTCGTTTCGAATCATCTCTGGGAATCGAATCAAAAACTCGTCCAGGCCTTCTCGAGAAATTTTAAGGTATTTTTCGATGCGTTTCGACGCTCCTGGACTAAACTGGTTTTCGTCGTGGAGGAATCTTTCACAATCCTCCAGGTTGAAATGATTCGGCATGGCTGAACACGATTGTCTTCACTTCAGTGCTCTACAGTTGTGCTGTCTGCTGCGCAACGACTTTTGCTGTATTTTTGTATTCAGCTTTGCTAGTGAAAAATGCCCAAACAATTACTCTTAAATGACCATAACTTCCGCAATATCAAAATAGGAAATCTACGAAACACGTAGTCGTGGGAACGGCCGCTTCTGATTGGCCAGATGTTGCCAAAACAGGTCAAAGCAATTGAGCTTAAGCTAAATCTTGCCGATGGCGGATTTCTTCTGCTGCTGAAAGCCAAGCAGTTGTGCAGAGATGAACAGTTCAAAGCTTCGCCGGGTTGTTGCCAGAAGTGGAAAAGGTGCCATTCCATCAGCCTTTACACCAAGACAACACTTGCGGAGCGACTTCCACAAGATCTGGAGGAGAAGACTATCCAACTCCAATGGTTCGTGATTGCCGCTCGCATGGATGAAACTGTACAATTCGAGTCTTTATCGAACAGAACCGTTTACCTCTAAGAAAAAAAGTAGCCTTTGGATAAGTTTCTCAACAAACCGTGTAAAGACAACATCCGGAGACAGAACCTTTCCTGGATGATGACTGACTTCCCTTTGAGTTTACCCCAGCGGGAAAATAGAAGGTCCAGTTGCGAAACCTGGTCCTTCGTTGGGTAAAGCGGGCTTGGGCTGAAATTCCGGTGGAGATGATGAAGAAATCATTTAAAACATGCAGGATTTCGAACGCGCTCGACTGCACAGAAAATGACAACATCTATACCTATGAAATGCCTAAACTAACCGACGATGAGATGGCCTGGGACGACAAGTTTGAGACAGATAGCAAAGAAGAAGAGGAATAAACACTTCATTCTTGAAGTTATCACTAAACAATACGGCTGCTTTAGGAGTCATCACTTAAATACAAGTCATTTATCAACAATGATTTAGTGTAAAACTAGCAATTTGTGTTCGTTGATGATCGCTCGGCTAATAGCCGAATAAACATTCGATTTACGATATTTGTGGGTAATTCAGTTATCATATAAGATATGGCAGTCTCCTAACATTTATTCCGAGACTGCGGCTTTGTTTTAGAATAGCACGAGGTTATAGGGAAATTGCTCTAACCTTTAGAAGAGAATCATGATATCAGACGACTCAACAAAAATGATCAACTATACAGGAATAAGAAAACAGTCTATATCAGTTTTATTCGTAGCGTTCTATACAAGAGATGCATGCATGGTGATGGAATTTTAAGCTATCTAATCAACAAGAAACATGGCTTGAGTAATGATTGTGACAATCAATCGCAAAATGTTAAAAACTGTTGGCATTAAGTGGTGATTTGTGTTTGATTTAAGGTATTGACATTGGTAATAAGCAATTAACGTGGTGTCTTGTTCCACTCTTTTGTAGAATTCGAAGATCTATAAAAAACATGATCAAAGGAAAATGAGGAACACGAGGATGCAAAAATGTAAAATCTTTGAGGAGATATGCTACCAGAGCATTGTCCTAAGGAACCGTCGTCAAACAAAGTCGCTCGTAAGTTCAGCAGCTGGCGAGTGTCTTTGCGGTCGTTTCTCTCTTACAGAGCTCACCAAACAAGCCATGTTTCCGTTGATGTTAGGTGTTGAGCTCAAGAGTGATGGAGTGGATCCGCCAAACAGAAGGGATGAAGAACGACCCAGATGCCTGTTTCCAGCCTCCATGTTGGCGGTTTTCATCTGTTGAAGCTGACCATAAAGTTTACGTATCTCCTCCTAAAAATCAAACGATGACAGCTTGGATCAATGTCAGTATCTGAATAGCTGCGCACCTACCCCTCCCCTGACCCAAAATTAGCCCTGGCTTGTTATCAGTTGATAGTTGTTTGGTTAGGGTAGGGGTAGGGGTAGGGGGCGCAGTTGCGTAGATACTGACATTGATCCGACGATAATTTAAATAAAAAGGGATTTTATTTTAAGCTGAGTTATTCATTGCAAGTTTGAGTAGGTTGATTGACGCCCCTTAAGGCTCTTAAGTCACAGTTTGAGAATATTTGATCAATAATTTCTTATTTGACCATTTTCCCAAAATGGCTCTTCAGGGCCAATCGTGATAAGCAAAAGCAACAAATATTACAAATAACATAAGATCTTCTAGAATTCCTCGAGGTTTCGCAATATTGTAAATTTAGACTGTAAATTTTTTAGCATAGTTACGATCTTACTAATGCAAGCTTCACACTCTTTTGACCTCAGTAACCGTTTGGAAGACCTAGATGTTTTCCATAATCCACGATTAAGGAGTTTTTTGTAACATGTGAGAGCAGATTATTCTATCAGAGCACTTCTGGTTTTCAGTCCCCTAAAAAAAGCGCTTAAGTTATTCTGAAAGTTTTGTTAGCGACGAACCCCCAATTTCCGTGACCTAGATTTCCCATCACCTTTGCATCCCTGTAGAAGGTTAATAGACTGGAAACTTTTTATCAGTCATTTTAGCGATGCTGTTCATGATGCTTGGAGGGGGGGGGTGTGGAATAGACCATGGAAATGGTTTTTACTTCTATTTATACCTTGTGAGCTCACAATAATTTGGAAAGATGACTTAAATAAACACTTACCTTAAGATCTTCATTTTCTTGGCTCAAGTTCACCGTCCCTTCAGAGGACTGTCCAGTTGCCATATTGAGGGCAGCCCCTTTTATAGACGCAATCCTACCACTGGTGTCAAATACGTCTCCGCGTCCCTTAATCACACGAATAATCTGCAAGACAGCATTAAATTATGTAAAAGTATGTACAAAAACTTGTGTAGATATCACATAACAGAGAGCATGGTGATCTATTCAACCCGAAACCTATTCCGGTTTTTAATGCACGAGGCGAGTAGGAGTATTCTTACTCCTTCTGGACAGGATGCCTGGTAAACAAAGATAAATACCACGAGTAAATGAAAGAGCAAATATCACTATTTCGTCGGGTGTTCTGGCAGTTCCACTTTATAATCGTGCATGGAGATAGGTCATGTAAGAATGGATTGCTTATCAAGGAAACACAAGAGAATGAGTGAGCCAGTTAAGGCTCGAACCTGAAGCACTCGTTGAAAAAGAACGAGCCATTGAAGCCCTGCCTACCCTCCTACCACCTAGGCACCCCCCCCCTCCCCCCTACCAAAATAAGAGAAAAAAAAAGTAATGGCGAAAAAAATTTTTAAAAAAAAATTAAAAAAAAGTAAGGGGAAAAAAAGGAAAAAAAAAGAAAACCGATACTGGATCTCCTTATCATTCCCGTAGTATCTCCTTTACAAACGGTTCTCGAATCTCTACCCCGAGTGACTCTGGCAAACGATCACAAAGAGCAGAGGTCTGGTGAGTCCCTTCCCCCCTGGGGAAGAGGCCTAGGCCAGTAGGCAGGTTCCCGACCAAACAAAGTAGGTTAGAGAAGAAGGCAGAGCTGTTTAATTTTATCCTATCTTTGCCACTGCCACCATTGTGTCCTCGCTGTGCTCCTACATCACTTAGTTCTCTTCGAAAGAAAAACAACAACAATCAAACGAAAAGCGCCCAAGCAATTTCTTTATCCCTTTTAACCCTAACATCAGTATGCATATTCTCTATTCTCTTCTCTATACATTTCTTTAAGTGCCTATAGGAGAAGCTGTTTAGCAATCAGGAGTTTCTTTAGTTGGTGATCATTTTCGTTATTCTTGTGACCTTCAGCTGTGATTTAGCGGTGATATTGTCAGGAAAAGTTAGATACTGGTTACTCTTAGGAGTCAAAAGGTTTAAAGAAAATGTTTTTAGCTTCTCCTCACTAAGATCCTCACCTTGGGAACAAATACGAGCCCAACCAAAACGGACACAGCAAGCTGAACTCTGAAGAACTCCAGCAGGTAAATCATATCAGGTCCCGCCAGGTCCCCAATGAAAAGCCTGCAATAAACCACAGGGGAAAAGGTTTTTCAAATCCTTCAGCTAAAAGATGTCAATTACAAGTAAAATAAATTATGATAAAACAGAGGAAACGAGTAAACTGCCCAAATATCGGATTACTTACAAGTCTTAACGTCAAGTAAAGCGATGATCTGAAATTTTAGCAATTGTTGAGAAGGAAACTGAAAAATATTCCGACCCAGGCCTCCCAGATACTAGTCGGGCGCCTTTACCAACTGAGTTACTAAGCCACACGTCAGGAGCGAGACACATTTTGGAGGTCTCTCCTCTCCACCTACTACAAATTATCTTTGCATTAAACTAAAAGTTTTTCTTTCCTTTTCTGAGTCTGTCTCCATTGCTGCAGCTGTCCTTATTATTTTTATGACTGCCGTTTAAAAGGTTTTTTAGATTGTTTAGAAAGCAGGTTTAACCTTCCACAGCCTTTTTCATACTTTGTTACATCACCAGTTTGCCAAGTCAAAATGTCCTAACGTCTGTTCATTTCCTAATCTGCTTTTCGTTGTGCGCTCTAAGACAGAAGACTGAAGACTGAGACCAATGGACAGAGTGTTGGGAAATATTTTGCTTCTGATCGCGTGGTCTGATTGTCCGGGTCAGATCAGCTCAGGGGAGGACTTAGTGTTGTCGGTATAAATAGCTGACGTTTTGAGAACCTCACTCATTATCACAGTAAACTAAAGAGCTCTTTTTCAGTCAAGTCTCACAAAGTCTGTTCGTGAAAGTGACCTGTCGGTTTTGCCTTGATGTTTTCGGCTGCTTGCATGGATGACTCAATTAGCCTAAAAGGTCGGTATAAGATTAAAGGGGGCCTTTACTGAAATCTGAGCTCGTTTTCCATTTTTAGATAACAAGGATAGAAAACTTCATCATAAAAACCGAAAAAATGATGACCGCGAGTGCAAAATTAAGGGAAATTTTTAAATTAGAAGACATCTGTGCGTGGACAGAAAGCTAAAACACTTAATGATAGACAGCTAAGTATTTCACTAAAAAGCCGGTTATCTCTTGGACATATACATTAAAAGGGGCTGGATGGTAATTCGTGAACAGATAACTTAAAAGTTTTTCACTTAGTGAGTGAAATCTCACGAACGCACATGACATGAATAACAAAATGGTAGTTTTATGACTTTGAGCACGTAAAATGTTGGCTCGATCGCTTTGAGCTCGTCTGAATGGTCCTTCACAAACTTTTTTTGAAATAACTTAAAACTAAGCCTCCTTACCCTGCCTACTATAGCCGGAACTATTTGAGAGATCAGCTAAATAGTAAATATAGCAAAATAGAAAATATTGCTGTGGTTCACCTGTTATAAGGCTTCGTTTAAATACGAAAATTTGAATCTGAAGAGCCAAAAGTACAGCGCAAAAGTGCTGCCTCGCAACCTCTATTTGAGTGAATGGCTTCATAACAGCGGCGTTTCGCTAATCAAGCGGCCTTCGCAGTTAAGTTTTACAATTGCAATAGCATCAGAAGCCTTTTTATTTGAGAAAAAAACCAAACAGTTTCGAGAATATTCATAAATTAATTGATAATTTTCCTCGTCAGCTGCACGAAGTCATAACTATCACTTGAACGCAAATGCTGACGCACATTGCTTGTAATGAGGCAATGGATTACGTAGGTAACTTGACAATCAGCGCAAACAGATGCATTACCTTAAAAAAAAAATCACCCATTCACTTCTGTATCCTAAGCACCATTTAAATAGAGCCTTAAAAATGTGACACTTCTTTCAACCTGCGAAAGACAATGGCTAGGCCAATTTCTAAATAGTCACCACAAGGTCCCCAAGAGGTACGGACAAAAATCTGCGCCGTCACACGCAACAAAAGTATTCGAATGTATAAAAGGGATTAAATTTCTAAAGAAACTGTGGTGTATTTTGAATTTATCTACTGACATGATAATTTAAATTGGCCGTTGTAAAGAATTTTTAAGCTGACGTTTTAAGCGTTAGCCCTTTGTCCGAGAGAATAACGAAAACCAATTACGAAAAAAAACAAAAACAAAAACAAAAAAAGTAGCCAAATAATCCCTAAATAGGTTCCCTCAACTTCAATTAAAAATTCATATTCATTGAGCAAGTTTGCTTTCACTAGTTTTCACAAAGGTTTCTATAAGGTTTAGGGTTGGAAAAGGATATTAGAAAAAGCAAAAAAACCCTAACCCTGAGCAAAGACATCGAGAGAATAGAATACAACACCCTTTACCGTGTTCAACCGTACAGCATGAGGTTACCTCCCAATTAAACTTGACATAGTGTGGCTATATTGACAATATCTATTGTGACTCATGTTTATTGAAACAGCCAAAACGCACAGCGGGCACGAAATTAAAACCATTACCAAAATCCCAACAAGTAAAATGCATCATGAATAGATTTTAAGCTTATTAAACTCGCTTCGACGCGAATGATGAGCGGTGCACTATAAATTTCAGAGAGGAAAAAGGCAAATATAGCAAAAATAATTCGAAAGTATTCGCATGATTGCCTCGCCTTACAAAATTATACTAGCATTGAAAACGAAGAATTAATTGACTGTTAATACAGGACCTCATTGCATATTTACAAGAACGTGCGGCCTGTCAGAAAGTGACGTTCCACCTGTCAATTTCCGGAAGGAAACCAATCAAATGCTTTCAAAGACCAAATAACTTGATTAATTATGTCTAAAATAGAAATCATCAGTAAGATTTTTACACCTTAATTCTAGGAAGGAAACAAAAATAAGCCCAAATAAATAAATTATTATAGGAAAGACCAAATAAAGATTTCTACCAAGGCTGTGTGGAGTATAGGCATACGTTTGATTCTGATAATAACAATAAATACGAAACAGAAACGAAAGGAAAATAAAAGATGAATTTCCAAGGCTATCAAAATAAACGGTTCATTGTCCCTGCCATACGAATTATTCCAAGAGGAACTAAAGTGAGTTTGTACCTAAAAGTTTCATAATCCAACCATTAAATAACTTTAATTCACACGGGATAATATCTTTCATTCTTACAATAATCATTTATTATTAATATTATCATTATTATAATTATTATTATTATCATTAATACCATAACTATCTATTATCTTATATTATAATATTTTATATTATACAAGTCTCTTTCAAGAAATTTTTTGTTGGGAATATTGCAAGAAAGATAGAAGTATGGCAACTTTTTTTGCCTTTTTTTTATCGCTGTTATTAATTAACATTTATCTTACATAGCATCAAAATGGCAGTGGAAATAATTCCTCCACTGCCTTTTAACAAGTAATAATTCTTGTCAAGCCAAAATTGTCAAAATTAAGATAAGTCTTTTCATTATTTCGATGAAATAAAGAAGATAAAAAAAAAATTTAAATGTTAAAATAAAGATTCGTGAAACGTGTGGGAGGAGATTGACTTCGGACATAATACGTCAATAAAAATCATTACCTGGTAACAATTCTGCAAGCAAGTAAAAAAGTGGTCACGCGGAGAGGGAGTACGTGACAAAGGAGAAATTAAGAAACTTGCATGACGTAAAATGTCAGAAATACTTTGTCCGCTAAAACGTTACAAAAGGCCTCTCGTGCAGTAGATATGTTTATGCACGTCCGAGGAGCAATTCACATATTTTCAGCCACGAAACGTGATCGCGAATAGTGATTAATTTTTAAAAGTGTAAAGCATATTAAGTTGTCATTCACAAGATCATTCCGTTTGCAAGAGTTAATCACTATTGTATTAAGAAGGGTTGAATTATTCAAGTTTGAGCCGAAGCTTGCGATCAACCAGTCAACAAACAGACCACAAATTGTCTTTTCTGTACATATTTTACAAGACTAAAGCATTCTTGTAGGTCCTCTCTCCCTTTAAAATAAATGCAAGAGCTAACCTCATTAAAGTACAGCGAAAAATTACTGGATTAAAAAAGTTGAATTTAATGAGGAAGCTAGCTGGCTTAAAGCTTTCGTCTACATTCTTATTAAAGGCAGCAGGCAACGTCACCTTAAAATGGGTGTCGTTGCGAATTTAATAAAGATATGCCTCTAATAAAAATTAGACTTTGAAATAATCCTTTGGTAGGGTACGCAAACAAATAAAAGATACTAAAAAAGGTTTAAGATAGAAGAGATTAACACGGATTGTGAAAAAATTAGCCTAAATGTTTCCAGGTCGAAGAATTGCGATGTAACGCCCTAAAGTTCTCATTTAGGATAGAAGAGAAGTGTAAAAAACCGTCCCTGTGAAAGCCAGCGAGTAAGTGTCGATTAAGTTAAAGGAAAACATTGGAGAGAATATTCCATCGTCGAAAAAAGGGTGTTTGTCAAAGGTGGATTAAAAGACGAACACATGCTTCAATAAAGGACACTGACGGAGAAAGTGACATGTATTTGTTCGGAACTGAGTGTTAAAAATTAAAAACATGAGCTATACAGTATTAAGGTTTACTTAAAAAGTTACTGATTCAATCTAGGTGTTGTTAATTAAAGTAAGGGCAAAATTAAATGGAAACTAGTCGAGTCGGCAAAAACATATATCGCGTACATTGTTGGTCGCGTAATACGCATTATTAAGGAACTGAATAACCTAAAATTAGTCACTCGTTCAATAAATAACAAGGATTGATACTCGTCTTCAAAACTGAGTTTTATTATATAGTTTCTGTACATGGAAGATTTTTCATTGTCACGAATAAATAGTTAACAAGAAATATTGCTGAAAAACCATCAAATGTACTTCCATGTTTTTTGTCAAATTTTTAATCAACTTTACGACTTGTATGCAAATTTGATGAATTTTTTTTTTGTTAATTTTCACCGTTCTGTTTATTTCGTCCAGCGACAGAGTGGAATGAAGTAGGGCGGTTTCAACCAAATTATACGCGGTGGAGTTTCGTCCCCGCACTTTATATTCCAATGTTTATCATTGTTATCATTACAACTGTTTTGCGCGCTGTGGCGGTCGCGATTCTTTTTTGTCGAGGAGTTTTTCCTATCACCAAAATTGTATAAACTCGAAAATATTATCTTCGGTTTTAACAATACACCTTTTACGGCAGCTCGACAAGGAAGTTTTTTTTTTCTTCGGCAACAAAAAAGAGCTGTATGCATTAGCGATCACAAAACCCATTGATAAAAAGATTGATTTTTCAGACGATAGCTAGTGAATAAAATTTCGCAAACGTTTCCAATTGTAAAACGAATGAATGAACATATGCCGTCTGTTTGTTTAAAAGAAAATAGAATTCTGCATTATAGTGTATGAATATTAATGGAACGAATTTTGTATTTACATGCTTCTTGCCTTAGTTCACTGCAAGGGCCTTTTTTATTGAAAATTCAACCGGTTTCCGCGATAAGTCGCTAAATAAACTCATTCTTAAATTGAACATTTTTAATTGTTGGCTTCGTGTTGTCTCGGTAAAACAGATACTCGCGTCTTGTAACTGCCCTTGTTTCCTCGTTATATTTCACCTTGAAAACAGCCCAATCGAAATTCGCCTCTCGTTCGGTGCAGCCCTGATATCGGCCCGTGAGGAATTGTGGCCACAACGTCGACCTGCTTGCTTGCTATTTTGGCCATTTTCCACTTTCTTCAAAGGGAATATCTGGCTGCTTTCCATATCCGATTCAGCAAGACATGTAGTTCACAAGGCAGCAGTTATGAAACCCACTAAAACAGATCGACAATAAATATCCACAAAAAAAATTTATCGAGGAAAAATTGCATCCTGTTCTCGTTCATAGGTTGTTCGCATTTCACAATATTCTTCGAGCGATAAAGCGAGTCCAAGAAGCCATGAATAAATTTAACGCGTCGATTCCACAAAACGATGTTATTTTCTGGTCAGTTTCACTGGTAAAACTTCAGTGGTTTCCAACCGGTTTTATATCACATTGCTTGATGCCCCAGTTGACACTGACGTGACGGCGTTGCTCGCTTTAGTTGGGTTCTCTAAGGCTAACATTATGTCATGATGCAAGTCTATATGTTTCTTGTGATCGGAATCACTCGCTGTTTGAAACATCTTAAGTTCGCCGATTTCCTGTAAAAGTTTCAAGGTGTCTGCATTGACCATTTGTATCGTCGGAGCGAGTGTCGCTTTGTCCTTTTTTCCCTTCTCCTGTGTTCGATTCGAACGCTTTCCAGATGCTTTATTCGACGGAGAGTTTTCCTTCGGAGAAGTCTCTTCGTCCTGTCGTCGAGACGGCAAGCATCCCATTATGCGAATTTTAAAACACTCTCTCATCTAGAGAAGAAAACATCGCGATAACACAACATTAATATTCAGTTTTTCCGCCGAAGAATTGGCATCCCAACACGGTATCCGCCGCTAAGCTCGGAGTTATACTGATCAGCCTGTATTTAGTATTCGATAACATTTAATTATTAACCAACGCTAGCAGACGTGTTTGATACGGATGACGTCATTTCGTGTTATTGTCAGAGCGAAAAGTACGGAATGAAATTTTTCATGTTTCGATTTCGCGTTGTGAAATACGTATTCGAAAGTAGAAATTTATATTGCATTAAAACGAACAACAATGAACTTCAGAAAAGCTAGAAATTAAGCTGTGGTTTCGTATGAGTGAAAAGGTCAAAGTAAAAAAAAAGGTACATAATTGAACTCTATATTTCCAAGTCCCGAAAATCTTCGACCAATATTCAAATTGCATTCAAAGTTCATCACAGCTGATTCAATTCACACAGACATACACTGTGTCTTAAGGGTGATAAGATCGCCAAAAGAGGATAGAACGGGCATAAAAATTTATCGAAGGCATATTTGTTTGAGTTAAATTAAAAACATCAACGAGTCGGTAAGTAATATTCACACAGTCAGTCACTCAGAGAGACATGTGTAATCAAACAAGATTAAAACCGCAAATAGAGTAAAATACATGTCCACACACATCTGATTTTAGGAGAGTTTCACGTTCAAACAGATATCGATGGCTGTTTAACAGAGGTTAACGGCGTACCGTGCGGACTTTGCACTTGCGAAAATTTCGTACAAACACAAAATCCAATTTTTAAAATAATGGACGAAATAATTACTCACACATTACTTTTTACACATTACTCACCTTTCCCTTTCAGAAGTAGAAGAACAGTGTGGGATTCCCTTAGTTACGGCCTAATAAATGGCCAGCTTGTGTGCGCGTTTGAGTAAAGAGACACACGGACACTTCGTGCCAGGACACACTGGAAGGTTTGATCCACACAAGAAGAGGCTTGTGAAATAATGAATGATTCGGTGCTTGCAATGAGTGGGCTTATTTATAAAAAGACCGTTTGACGTCATAAAATTCTCTCACAATAATAAACACTCGACGGGGGTCACGCAGTTTGGTTGTCACTCACGCCTTTTTCAAGCCTAAAAATTTGATCTTCTGAAGAAGAAGAAAAACCGCACGGAAATCAAAAGATTTTTCAGGAAAGATCCATCGACCATTTCCCCCCAGCATCTGTCAACGCTTCTTAGCGTTCCTTCGGACAAAGCTGGTCTAAACATGACAATTAGCTAGTGACGATATCATAATTATTCATTGTTTGACACAGTGATATTTTTAGATCGGATATAAAGGTTGCTAGTAGCCCGTGACTGCAAAAAAAGTTCTAGTACAGTCACCCAAGAGAATGAAGTAGTGATACGTTCCAAAATGCATTAGTTCCTCGTGGCGTGAATAGAGTTCCACCGTCGCGTGTTTTCCCGAACGTTCCATTGATGTAACGTTCTTTTCACCAATGACGTGCGTAACGAAACAATTAACTCCGTCAATGGCAAATTAAAGCAACATTAAGTTATAACTTTGCTCGCTGCTTCAGAGAAAGTGGAAGTATTTCACACGCAGAACAAATGAGGCTTGTAAGTGATATAAGCCGTTTGGTGACGCAAGGGTTCCTTAATACATCGAAGGGCACGTATCGCCTCAATCCATACGTGTACACCACTTTCGTTCCATGATTCTTTGCCTCCTTCAGCAAGTTCGGAACGAGACGATCATTCAAAATGACAATGATGATATCAATAAATAAAGTAAAAATTGAGAAAGATTAAATCAAATAAATAAACTTAACAATCACAGCGCATTTAGTTCAAAGTGACTTTACGCACTTATCCGCTTGCAAGTTTTTTAAGATTTTCTTGATTTCGAAACATTCAAAACTTTTTTTTTATTTAAAAAAATAAAGGGGCGCTGATGTTTGTGACAAGATGATTACTTAGCTTATCGAGTGCACTTAATGAACTTTCGATAATTAACGCTTATGCAAGGAATAAATAGAATTTCTAATGAGACAGCTCAATACAAGACTAACCAGGAAATCCAAAAGCGATATCATTCTGTCTTTGATGGTGGAAACCCCTAAAAGTGTTAAATGACAGAACACCCACGCAAGCAAACATTTTGCTTTCTCACGGTGACAGGTGGTGAGCCGGCAGTTTAAAGATTAAAAAGCAAACTGAAAGCGACGTGGGATTGCCTTCCGTTTGGAAAGTACTGACTTCATGAAAGAAACCTTCATATAAGTATTGCGAACGATCAACGCAGGAAATGAGTAATATCTTACGTAGTGGAAATTCGTATTGTGGCTAAGAAAAGCGAAAATAGAGAAGGAAATGGTTAATCACTAATAATAGAGGTGCCAGATAAATTCCAAAGATTAAATGTTCGACGCGCGTACACGCCAGAGATAAAAAGAAAAAAAACGAATGAACAGACAAAAATATTGATGTGCTTTGTTTCACTTTGTTTTCAACAGATGATTACGTCAAATTAAGTGCGTAGCAGTGCCCATTATTTCAGTTCCACAGATGACATAAGTTGTATGTACCGAGCTGAAGAACGATACTTCGGTAATATCGTGGAGAAGAAGCAATTTTTTCTTACAGCTTACGATTAAGATGACGATAATGTTTTAAAGAATAAGATATAAATCTCAAAGGCGAGATGAAACCATAAAAGATTGAAGATTGCCAAACACGCAGAAGATTTACATGGATTATACAACTAACTTGTAAAATTTAAGGCCAACATTTTTTTCTTGTAATATGCATAAACGGCAACGCAACAAAACCCCTTTTTGTAGTAACGTCGCCGAAGAAAAGCCCTTATTGTCTCCATAGTAAAACTGAAACAATTAAAGGCTTAGATTCCGGTATTTCCCGGCGCCATCGGAAAACCCCTGATCTGTTCTGATAGTCGATTTATGTTAGAGAACAGAGACTTGTTTACGCGCACTTCATAGAAGTAAATGTTTGTCTTGATAAACACACGACTCGTGACTTCAAGTGGCTCCTTCAAATGATAAAATCGATTAAGTATCATAAGGGAATGATCAATGAAGGCAAAATGATCTATTACTATATTTGCAAACCCAGAGACACTGAATCGCGATCGAATTCGTCAACAAAGGTTAAGTTCCAAAACAACGAAGTCTTCGGTGGATGAAACAATTCATCTTCTATCGGCATCATCAAATAAACACTCCTTAAATACTTCACTTCCTTAATAAACAGGTAACAATTTCCTTGGGTCGCATCCGCGCAATTATTATCATAATTATTTTACGAGTGAGTGCGCCAGAAGCGACTCCGGACAGCGGAAACAACCATGACAGCAGGGCGAGGGCGCTATGTAGTCCTTTCGTTGCTTAGCAACGGTGCCAGTGCAAACTTGCAAAATATAGGCGGGAATCGGACAAAGAGCGGATAAAAATCGCGACAGAAGGGCAACTACAGAGAATTAGCGTTAAGATTTAAAAACTTGCTCGTAGTATATAGTTTTAGATTGTCTCCAGTTTCGAGGTTGCTGTTGTAAGTATCCATCTGGATGTGTTTTCGGGGTTGTTAACTGTTGTTTGTTATTGTTGTTGTTGTTTTTTCAACATTCATTGCGACCAAACGCAGACTTAAAACGATTAAAACAAAGCTGAATGCAATATATACTGTCAAATATAATCGACTGTCAAACTTTATTATCACAGCCGGTAAAACTCAGCGAACCAACTCCAGCTTTAGCTCGTCTGATCGAATCCTTAGACTACAAGAGGAAATCTTTATTAAGCAACCCCAAAAAAGATCAAATTCTTTATTCGTCTACTTTATTTTCAAAAAAGTGGTCATATCTTATGTATTTTCTCACAGAAAGGCGATGACGTCAAATAGTAACAAATTTTGCCTATGGGAACAAAGTCTGCCATTAAACACTTTTAGCCTTTGACTCTAAGAGTGACTGGCATCAAATATATTTTTACAATATCACTTCTGATTCACACATTAAGGTCACGAGAATAAAGAAGAAGATAAACAAAGAAGCTCTTGATTGTTTAACAAATTCTCCTTGTCAACATCTTGGAGATTGTATGGAGAACAGTATGAAGAATAAACAAACTATTGTTTGGGTGTATAGGGTTCATCAGTGAAACATGAGGTACCTTCCGTTCAGAAACTTAGTCAAAAACCATCTTCCTTTTCCGAGCTTCCTACATGGACGACAAAATTAATTACTGGACAATCCATCCCGTTCACTCCCGAGATGACAGAAAGGATGTATCTCATCAAAATACCCATACAATTCAAGAGATTAATATAAAAAGTTTTATAGTCATAAAAATTACAGTTTCCTTGATTGTAATTGGTTTAAAAAATTCCTGTTTTCCACTAATTCACTTGCCACGTTGTCATCGGACAGCTTGTTACAAGGCAGTTCAATGAGCCAATCACATTGAAAGTTAAAGTTCAAATCAACCAATCAAATAATAAAACAATTTACGCCTCCTTTGTCAGTCTTTTAATGGAAATTTTCCCTTTCTTTCATAACTGGGCTATTCTTCTTTTCTCGGAAATTGTAATTTTATGATTGATTGTTAGAAAGATTTCGTTTCGTCCAATTCGGTCTGTAACCATACTCGTGATTAACAATCGATTTTGTTATCGCTCGTATGATTATATACCGAATTTGACTCCACTCAGTCCTATTATCATCAGTTATAATCTCTTGTACAATTATAAGCCGACACGCGTTTGAACAAAGAAAAAAATTGCACAGAGTTACATTGTTTGATTTAACATCAAAATCTCAAAGCAAAAATGTATTGCAGATAGTGCAATTAATTGATATTCAGATCTCGGCAGTGATGGGGTTTTTCCAAAAATTAGTTAAATTCGACACCCTTCTCCGCATGTTGCTATTTTTGTTGTTTTTGATGTTGATCACATCTCATCCAAAAGTATTATCAGCACTTATTCAATATAATCTAAAATATCTTGGATCAAAAATAGATATAAACCAGACTGGATTGAAGAATGTTTTGTTACAGGAAGGAAATTACATCAATCAGATTGTATCATTAGGAATAGACAATTAACAAAAATGCTTTTCTTCATAGCACGTAACCTTTGGCAACTAAAGAACTGATTTCATTGCCTTTGCTGGTTAATAAATTAGTACCAGTCTTCTACATTTGTATCTTCGACATAACTTGTTGTATGCGATTAAGTAGTACCACGCAAACGTAAATACACCAGGCAATCTTGTCTAAAACTTGTCTTCTGACGGCGCAGCAAATGGCTCGAGACAGGTTGGAAGAAAAATCATCTTTTGTTTAGGGTCTTTAAAAGTCTGCAACCAGCCTCTTCGAGAGAACTATCTAAAATCTACCAGTTTTAAGGACTGAAAACTAACCATTCGAGTAGTCTCAAGAATTCTTTCTGCCAATTCCTTCATATCTCCTTTGGGTTCGAGGAACCAGCCGCTAAAATCGGTCTGTCCTCTTGTGCGCGCTTTCACCAACCCACAAACTATCAGAAATTGTTCACACTTATATCAGACTCGCATTAATTTTAGCAAACCGTTTTCTGATAAGGATCAATATAAAAATACTAACATATTTTTGGTTGATATTGTGTTAATATCACAAAACAAACAAGACCTTCCGTTGAAAGCTTAAGATAGACTGTCTCCAAGACAGCAACGGCAAACATAGAGGGGCTGTTCAAGAAATAAATGGTTTTGTTTATCGTCAAGAGGCTAAAAGTATATTGCTCGCATAGTGAGCTGTAGCGAGCGAAATACTGTGAGTTGGGTAGGAGTGCAGGTGTATGTCGTAGAAACAGTCAGAGTCCTCCGCGTCGAGAAGAGAAACTGTAAGGTGATTTGGTTTTCCTATATTCTGCGCTTCCTAAACAAATTGCAAGGTGAACACGACACTCGAAAGCTTAGAAATAAATAAGGATCTTTAATTTTAGATCGATCGTTTAAAATATGTTAAAAAACGAATGAAACCTAGAACGAACAAAAAAGGCAGAAGTGGTAACATAGTGGTTCCATTCACAGTGAGCGACTTTTGACAAGAAGAAACTGAAACTATCGACCAACAAGTTCATGTAGTACTTTTGAAATGCAGTCGAACGTGAATAATCAAAGTACTGACTCCAAAGTCGTGGACGGACAAAGAGATCTTTACAATAGAGTACACACCGTTTCTTACCGCAAAAGAAGCGTAGTCGCAGTCTGTCCATGTGGATAAATTAAGCCGAAGTTTTGCAAATTCTCTAAGAACAAACTGCTTAAATCCTCTCGAACTTTATCCATCTTGGCTCTTATTTTATTCATGCGTCTTTTTCGTTTGGCGAACTCACCGAGCCTTCCACAATGTACTCGTTTCCTTCAACTCTTTAAACCCCGAGAGCGATCAACATCTAACTGCTCTTCACAGTCATACAGCTAAATCATTCATTAAGTTCGTGAGAATAAAGGGCATGATGGCCAACTTAAATCGAACCAAAGAAGCTTTGATTGTTAAACGAATTCCGTTCGTCACCGATGGAAATGCACAGAGAAGAATATGGGGAATCACAATGATGATGTCAACGTATGTAACAATTTATTGAAAAGTTCGACATCTGTAATTACCCCACCGTGACGCCATGTTTACTACGACATTTTAAAATGAGTATTCAATTCTTAAAAACAGAGTCAATGAATGGAACCCTTGTTCACAGACATACAAAACATTCATTTCAATTCAAAACACCCTTTGGAGCGATGCCATCCTTTGCAAAGTTTTATCCTTTTCCTCGAAAGAAACGTAAGGAAAAATGTCCGTGTTTTGCAGTTTTTTTCTTTTGTGGATAATCAAAATGACAAAAATAGTTGATACCCAGAGGAAAAAATCATTCCTAAGCTTACATGAAACTTGAAGACATCATCTTATTTTCCCTTTCCTTTGAAGGGAACATTTGAATGAATCGTGGATCGAAAGGTTGAAAATTTATTTATTTATGCAAGCAAAGAAGTATCCTCTTACAACATGGAAACCATACTTATTCACAGAATAAACTTATTCAAAAAGCAAAATAAAGGACCTCGCCGGGCGAAGCATTCTTTTTAACCGACACGGTGAAAGTAACCAATACACTTATGAAAGCAATATTTCAATCGCAAAATCTTACAGCTGTTCTTCAGTAAAGAAGAAGTCTTAATCTTATGGTAGACTGCAAAGTGCAATCTATTCCTATCTCTCAGTGTGCGTGCCCACAGCCATACAAGAAAAGTTATTTTACAACGCGAAAAAAGAAACCTTAAGAGCATTCGAAACGAGAACATATCAGGAATTCACCCACTTGAAACTTCGTTCTTAAAACCAAAGATAAACTTGACTTTCTTGTGAACTTACGAAAACACTCGATCAAAAACAATCAGAGAACAGCTTTTGACGGAAGGGTTTGTGGACCAACGATGACGCACCTAGCGGTTTCCAGATTTCAAGATGCTCACCGCAAAATAGTTACTCACAAGAACACATGTAAAATGCCGCGTGTTGCTACATTATTGAACTTTCCATTGCATATTCAAAGATCTTCAAATTATTGCTGTATTTACGTCATGACCATCAAAGGTCATGAACCTGCATCAAGGATATTTCTTTATTTAGAGGACAGACGTAGGTGTGGAATTTAGCACGAATAACATCAACACATAGTTATATTTCAAAATATTAAAGGATATTACATTCAATCTTATCTTATCAAAGGAAGACTTTGCTACCTTCTACATTTGGAAGTCGTCTGTGTGTACTTAGTAAAATGGACTTAACAAAATAATTTGCCGGAATGGAAAGGTTCCAATATCTCTTAAACTAATATAACCGATTAAAAAGCCGGCCACTTTTCCTTGCAATATCAATTCATCATTTGGCAAGTAGATGATTGATAAAATGTCAGCCAGTGGGGGTTATCTCGGTATAACCCAAATTCCCTCTCTCATCAACAACGCAATATCTTCCTTTGCCAACATTACCAGCAGAGTCAACAACAGAGGCTAAACATCATTCACTCGCGATCTATCTTACGCCATTTTTAGGTCAAAAAAATGTAGTGCGAATTTGTTTCCGATGAAATCTGGGTAGAGTTCATACCCAGACCTTTGTACCGAGTATTGCATCTAACATGTTAAATTCGTTTGGACACCACGACCAACATCTTTCAATAAAGTTCAATTCAACAATATGGAATGATGTTGGATCCTTTAGGCTAATCTTTCAAAGAGACAATATGCTACGGAAACAATATCATTTTATCTTCACCATTAAAAATGTATGGAATGAATGACACTGAAGGCAGTTCCAGTAAATTCCAAGGAATAACCTCACCTTTCGAAAGTTGCCTTTAAGTGTGTTAAAAATTCGATTATGGAAGCTGCCATTTTGAATACTGCTTAGCAACCAGACAGCTTTCCTTTCACATCACAACCTTTCATCCAAGCTAACTTTTACTTTCTCTCGGTAATCTCTTGAACAATAAAGAGCTCCACAAAATGATGCTTTTGACCCCAAAAGTGAGAAAAAAAAGATTTCTGTGTGTTACTTTGTTTACCGCGATGATCAGAGAAGCAGTTGTTTGGGAGCCGCTCAAAAAGGTTATGCGAGTGCGGCCAGGTTACTGAGTCTTGAAATTACTGAGGTTCGTGACTCTTTGAAGTCGCATAACGCAGCTAGTGTCTTATTTTCGTGTATAGGTAGAGAAATGGTTTCTGGAGAATAATTCTCCTTAATTTGAAGTAAGTAATAAAACTAACCATACCTCGTAATTTTGAGGAAGAAAGTGACCACAGTTAAATTGTAAATTGACCAACTGATAAACTTGCTCTCGTTGAAGGCGGATGGCGCTTTCCTGACGTTATAGCACAGGTGGATTCCCCAGAACAAGAAGAGTATTTCAACTAACAAAGGCAAGAAAGAAATTCAACAAACTCTACTCAGCACTGGCGGGAAAAACGTATGCAAAATGCGGGAGGAGACAAATGATAGAGCATGAGATCCCTTTTCTCTAGGATATTATCAAAACGCGATTGACAAAAAGCACTGATGGTGAACCTACAGGCCTAAACGTAGAAAGAAAGTTACTTCTTTGTAATTTTTGTTGTTGTCGTTGTCTTTTTTTTTTTTTTTTGTTTTTTTTTTTGAGTAGAGTGAATGAGGCCTAAGTTTAACTTACATATCAAAATGGCATGGTCCCACCAGTCAAAGGAGCACTCATGGAACTTAAGATCCCCTGGCATCTTCATTTCTACCACGTGACTGGGGCCGGCTAGTGACCAGGCCAGCAGATAAACCACGTACAACGCCAGAATGGGAGCGAGGCGCTGGAGAAGATGGCGATCAGTGAGCTTTATCTTCTGTGCAGATTTAACACGAAATATCACGGAAATTCTGCAAAAGAAAAAAATAGCAGAAAAGTTACGATCTTCGCTATGCATCATACGGTAACTTCTACAAACTATATGGCTGAGATGCGATCGCTCTGATTGGTAAATTAAGTGCGCTATAGCGAAATTTGACCCACACTCGCATAAATCTTTACGGGCGGGCCAAGCACCATTTTGAGTTCACCCATAAATTAGTGGCACACATCGAGCGCTTCATCGTTGTGTTCATAAACTCCCAAAATCTTCAGATAATGCAAGCGCCATTAGGAAATAGGTGGAAAGTGTCTAAGGAAACCTGGAATAATTCACATAGTAATTAACAAGGCAAAAGTCCTTTTGATCTCTTCAGTTAAATGATCATTTTTGTGCAGGATAAGGATGGAGAAGTCAAGTTTCTAGCCTTGGTAGGTTACCATACCCTCTTCGTTATAGTGTCACGCTCCGCGCACTCCGCTGTAAAATGTCTAAATTTTTTATAAGAGCTGTTTGCTTTCGAAACGTATTCAGTTAACTATTGTTCTGATTTCTATAAAATCTCAACTAAGGGATTTGAAACAGTGGTGTTGCGTCGGTGGGAGGCATTACACGATAATTTGCCTTTAAAAACTGAGGTGATAATGTTAACTGGTCGCCGTAAAGGGTTTTATAGCTGACGGACGTTTCGAGACTTTGTCCTTCTTCAGAGCGTATAGAGGAATTGTGGGTGCTTTATGGAAAAATTAAGCTACACCATTATATTAGTGAGAACAGCGTAACGTGAAAAACAAAAGTATAAATTTTTTGAGTGAAAAGCGTTCGTTGATACCGTGGAAAGAAAAAGTGCCATTTGAAAGATAAATTCCTCAAATGGCTCAGACAAAGGGCCAACACTCGAAACGTCAGCTTTAGAAATTCGTTACGGTTGCCAAATAACATTATCAACTCTGCTTAAAAATCCAAATCACCATTTCAAACTTAGTATAGTTAATCAATTACTGGGAAAACCGGCTAAAACAATGACGCTGTACTTTATGATGGGAACTCTTCGACCGCTCACGATCTTTGTTTTTGTTTGGTAACTAATGGAACATCTGTATGATTTCCAGACTCAGTTACCTGCACAATCATCACAAGAGAAATTTCAGATCGCCCTTAACCCTCTAATTCGTGAGAGACTGGTTTCTAATTTATCCTCACATTATTATCCTTGAATCAATTGTAAAGGTAATGAGAATAAGAGAAATGGTCACAGATCTACGAAGTACCTGATTGTCAAACAAATTTTCCTAGTAATTATCAAAGTAACTTTAGAGTGAACATCGGTGGACAAATATATTAACTACCAATATGAATATTACTGTCAGGTTTTATGGGGTAACAACTCCTTTGGCTGAACCCCTGGAAATTGTTTAAAAACAATATGAAACTCACCTCCATGTTTTGAGGAGCAATGAGGTGAAACCAAGTCCAAATCCAATGTGGCGAAACCAAAGACGAACGATACATAAAGTATTCTGCGCTTCAGGATACAGCACAAGAATCTGACGCGACGGAAACAGAGACACAGTTATAGCCGGAGATTACAATAACTTTTCCATGGGCGGCGGTACCGAAAAGACGAAACCCAAACACGAGAGCCTGCGCGCTGGCTAAACAGACAGCGGTAAGAGATCTTATGACAGGCGCTAAGCCGCCTATAACTGGCTTTACTGATACTTCTGTGGAGCCATTGGAACTTATCATGATTACTACTCTAAATAATCACTTTTTCTTATGTTGCTGTTCTTTCTGTTTTGCGTAGAACACATTGTGTGAAATTTGACTGTTCAGTAGCACAACTGTCATTCTTCATGACGGCCTGTTTTCAACATTTTAAGGAGAATCCACATTTAAATCTCGTTTTAGTATTTCAGTTAATAGCCCTTTCTTTTCAGGCCAATTATACATTTCATTCGCGTTGAATGTGTTCAAAGGATACGAAATCTAGGTTTTGTTTCATCTGGGTCATTTTTCCTTGACCTGAGTCAACTATATTTCGTGTACGCAGTGATTAAAGCACAGCCTGTTATGCTGTTATGTCTTGAAAGACTCATAGTGCAGCTCAACTAACCTCGCTATACGACAACATACATCCTGCTAATATAATGACAAGAAAATGGGGACTAGCC
Organism: Pocillopora damicornis; assembly: GCF_964200805.1. NCBI lineage: Eukaryota > Metazoa > Cnidaria > Anthozoa > Scleractinia > Pocilloporidae > Pocillopora > Pocillopora damicornis. The sequence goes on along the minus strand of NC_142670.1, from coordinate 31,175,626 downwards.
GTCTTCACAACCTGCAAGAAGAAGGCACGTGGACCGAGTTAATTTGTTTTTGACTCACTGCTCTTTCCGACTTAGTATAGAAATTTGCCAGCAATACATCACTGCGAGCTAACGGTAAATTCGTCACAACATTTCTAGCGAGATAAAGATTTAAGCATTTTCAGCTGACCAGGTTAAAGAAAAAATTACGTTGTGGAACCCCACCAAACTCACTCGCCCTACTGGATCCCTCCAACTCCGAATTTTCTAACCCTTAGTGGAAAACGATGCTCTATCCAAGACGACAGTGGTAAATTCTACACCCAGCAGAGAAATTTTCTCTTTGGAGTGGTCCATAACTACAGCTTTGTAGGAAAGCACTGACGGGAGAAGGGTGGGGAATTTCTAACTCACTACTAATCAGGAAACTCACCTTCAATTCACGGAAGTACAAAATAAACGCACTTATTCCAATGGCGGCCAGGATAGTGACTACAGTCAAACCCATCAACGCTCTCCTAAGCGGCCAGTTCAATGTTACAATGCACGGGGAATCATCCACGCATGCATCACAGCCAGGCTGGCACTTGATGCATTGAAAGGAGTCTGGGTTCGAGTAATACCTGTGACTTGGCTCAACGGCTGCGGCCTCGATTTCAGATCCGTTGAAATATTTCACGTGAGAGGTAACGTTCGGGAAATAGTACCCAGGCCTACACACGCATTTGTAGGAACCGGCTCTGAAACCGAGTCCAGTTACAGGCAGGCACTTTTTTAGGTAAAAACGGAAAAGAAAGGGATCGATCAATATCAAACTAAAACTAATACCTCATCGAATCCAAGCTATAAAAAGTTTTAAACCTGTTTTGTTGATTAAGCACGATTAAAGATTGTTCTTTGCATAAACTTGACCTCAAATTTGGCTCGTTGAAAATAGAATTTACTGATTACATGAACCTCAGGCAAAATATAGTCCCTGCTTGCAGCTTTTCATTCAGCAAAACCTTGTTGAACTAAAAGTTTTTCGCTGATGTGAATGTGGTACATGATGTGAACAGGGCAAGTGCCAAACAGTACTATGACCGATTTTCATCGGACGAGGGGTGCAAGGCTGCTTGTAAAACAAGATCGCGCATGAAAACTGGCGAAAACAACTTGAAACAATGTAAAATTTACGGTAGTTTTATTCTCCAAATTCTCGTCTCTTCTGATCCTGACGAAATACTATGGTCTAAGATTGCAAAACTTCCGACTGTTGAAAGACGGTAGCTGCAAAATTTTGCAAGGAAACGGAAGTAACGGGATGCAGCTTTCGCACGACAAGCTAAGTGTCGTGATTTATTGCTTGTTAGCTGGTGTGCAATGATAGGTGTCATTTTACTTTTTCATGGTCACTTTTAATTGCGCATCATGTTGCAAAAGTGTTAATGACTAGTTCATGACATGTGCAGTTGCCTCACCTGAGTGGTTTCATTTTTACATCGATGAGTACCAGCGAAAATTTCGAACTGAAACTTGCCCTCAGACCCCTTGTCACACTGATTTATGTCGACATTCGTAAGAGCGATATCAATTGTAGTCATGCCCCTGGAAGAGTCACAGAACAGGTAAAAATAGTAAGAATATCAACCAATGATTGTGGCTGGAATATTTACATTACACAAAGTACTCTCTTTCCCCATTCAAAGTGGTACAATCACAGGAAACAAAGTGAAACCAGTGTACTGGGAGAGGGGCTAAAAGCAAGTGCATCCAGGATATAAGTGGTATTCACGCCCAGAATATTGCGGCTTTAGTGGTTAAGTGCCGACAATTTTCTTGTTGAAAGTAGTTGTCTCTCTAGCCTCAGTCAATTACCCTTAAGAGTATTTAAGATATGATTCATGATTCTTCGTTATAACTGCAAAGAATTAGCTTGTGCACAAGCTCCGAGTAGTGCATCAAGACAACTCAGCTTAGCTTATCTTGTGCACATGCATCCGGGTAGTGCATCAAGACAAAGTTCTTCTCTTTGACTGATAAGTTGTCGAATCCTTTATCACATGTTTGTTTGCGATATTGTACTGATATAATATTGTGACTAGAAGTTTGGGCTGCCTCAGTCGAAAGGAAGTAAGGTGACAGGTACGAATGCAAACATTTCCTTGAGATTCAGAGGAAAGTCAGTGTTTGAATTGATTTCCCGCAGTGAAGTTTATTTGACTTTTTTACCTTTTTTGTAAAGCCAGAGCTAAAAAATAAAAATTCTATTTATCAATGAAACCATTGATTTTTCTTTTGAATTCAAATAAACATTGACTGTAAAAGAAAAATTGTTCAATAAAATAAAACTGAAATGAAAAAAACGCAATTCAGGTAAATTTGACAGAACATCATTATTTCTATATATCTATATTACCACCTAAAGAGGAGATATCTAGTGTAAACTTACATGAAGGAGATCGATCCATTACTGTCCCAGTTGCCAAGTATAGGAGAAGTGTACGTTATTAACCAGGCTCTCGCTGTGGTGCACTCGAAGTAAGGACGGCTCCATAGTCCATCGATAGACTCCACAAACTTGTGCGTGAGTTTTAGCCGTTTCGGTGCGGAAGAAATATCATTTTGTTCATAGAAGTATGTGGTTCGCTCCGGAAAAGGCCTTCCGCGTGATTTAGACTTCATTAGCCTCACAAATGCTTCGTGAAGATAACTCCAGCCGGCAGACAGATCTGTGACTTTAATGAAAGTATCGTTTGCGTTTCTGTAGGCGTACGGTGCATAAAACGAGTTGTTTATAAAGCTGTTATTGTCAAAAATGATCGCTGAACCTACAATAAGCGGGTCATTTTCAAGGTTGTTCCTTACAATCGCGTGAAGAACTTCCCTGTGCGTCTTCAGCACTGGTTTCCCGGAAATATTCAATGTTTTAGCGGAGCCCGTTGGTAACAGATCGGAGATTAAATTTGCTGTGCGAATGGCGAGGTTGGCTTGAGCGGTATAGACGCTATTCTCGTATTTAAAATACAAAAGCTTCAAGCTTCTCTCTGCCAGCATTGTTGTGCAGTCGACAGTGCCGTTGTGCACCTCTTCGATGGCTTTCAGTGCCTGTCGCGCTGTCATGTTAAAGGCTCCTGAACGATCATCTTTCACTGGCGGACGGTACGGGTTGTGGATAGATGGATCGTCTTTGTAAAGCAACTTATCTGCTGCGTTGCTATCGCAAATACAAGAAATTACAGCGAACGTGCAGAGCGAAACCAGTACACTTACCATCCTTGCGGTTCCACTGACTGTTTGGCGTCGCAAAACTGTTTGTTCTCGTCTTTCAAGCCACTTTTGATCAAAATGCAAATCGATGTTGTGATTCGAGGTGCTAATGGAATTTACACAGACCAAAACGAAACCTTTTCAACGCGAGCGACGAAGTAGAATGGATCCAGTGCAAACAGACACATCGAATGTACATGTACGTTGACAGATTACCCAAGGATAGTCGTGTAGTTAATTACAAATCTTAATTGTCATCAAATCAAATCACAATCGAAGCACATGAAACATGTCACTGTAACCCAGGACAGTTTCGTAGTTTGTTTAGGTCGTAACCAATAAACTTAAGTCAACAAACGCAAGTAGTATTTCGAAAGTAGATGACTGCTATTAATAACAAAGTAAGCGACAAGAACGGTTGTGTCATACCTTCTTCACGTCGGGCTTTCTGACCCAGATATTTTTTTCCGTCAAAAGATAACTCAAGATTGATACGCGCTAGTTCTGCACCTTTGCAGGATTTTGTTTGACAGAGAGAATAGCGCTATTGTGACGGGGAAGTTAATAAGTAGATTGAAATCAAACAGACAAAATTAAAAAACAGAAAATTGACGCTGGTGGGTGTTATAAATGTTTGGCTAGGATTATGTCGGTCCTCTCTGTTAAATCAAGAACTGAATGTAATCGTCTCTAGCACGGAATCAATAAGACGCACAGTTTGAACTGTCCCTGGCAATGTAAAGCAAGTTGATGAAAATTACGTTTCTGTTCAAGCAATTGAACGAGTGAACTTAATTAATGGGGCACTTTTCTATAAGCGCAAATAGAGGATAAATATCACCATGACATGTCATCTTGTTGATCGAAATGTTCAATACAGATCTCCGTAAAGTTAGACGTTTCAACGTCGAGCGCGCGTCAAACCTTTACGTTAGTGGAAGGGGAAGACCAAATAGCAGGGAAGAAAAATTAGACGAATAATAATTTGTAAAGGTATCAAAAGCGAAGAGAGCGCTGTTAACCCTTTGACCCCTTACGAATGACCAGCATCTGACTTCTCCTTTCAATATCTCATTCGAATCACACATTGAGGTTGCGAGAATGAAGGAAATGATCACCAACGAAAGAAGCTCTTGATTGTGACACAAATTCTCCTTGTCAACACCTCAGGAAATTTATAGAGAACAGTATGGAGAATATGCATAATAATGTTGGGGTCTAAAGGGTTAAAATCCTTGTATTTCCCCTACATCTGTAGTGAGGTAGACAACTAGCAATCTGGTTCGTCTCGAGTCGACATGGAGCGAGAGCTCTGAGCACGAGGAGACTGGGCTAGACTGGTGTGATTTTATCATCCAACTTCCAGGCTACCATTTCAAACGTCAATTTTGCGATTTCTTTTCTCACACGCTCCCAGACCGTAAGACAAAAAAAAACCGACCACAAGTAGCCTATCCACGGCCTATAGTAGCCCGTATCCACTATTATTTTTCGAGCACGACGTGAAGTCAAATAGTTAGAAGAGTTAAGGAGTACACCACCGAGATTTGCCTCAGGAATTGTGCCTTCCCCCCGCCACCTTTGGGGCAAAAGAAAAGGAGGAGATAGATGCGCTAGCACCGAGGCACGAGTAATTTATGCGACGATACAAATGTAAAAAAATAAAAAAATAAAAAATAGGGGACGGCTTAAAGATTGCTTAAAAATGACAAAAAACTTGTCATCCAAAATGCACCAAACGGCATAGGAATTTTTTTTAAAAATTTCAAAATTAGCCGGGTGGGAAAGGTTCCCCGGACCTCCCTCCGGCCTCCGGTTCACTATAATACTCCACAATCATTACTACCGTCCCCCCCCTCCCCGACCCTGAAATGATCCCACTGATACCTAAAATGCGCAACCACAGTCGTGTCCACACGAAGTGCCTTAACAGAACGATTAAAGATATTTCAAAAACATTTATTTCGAGCTTGATGCAAAGCCATAATTTATTTTCGTACCTGTAATTTGTCATTGCTACCGCGGATTTTATCAAAAGAGCGAGCGGGGACTAGGGAAAAAGCAATGCCGCGTGGTTTTGGAAGAAGATTGACGCAACTCTGAGATTGTTTGAAATCTTTGTCACGTGCTATCTTTGAGCATGAGTAGTAAGACACTATAATCAGGCATACTTGATGCGAATAAGAGGCCTCCATAAGGTCTGGTGACCAGTCCGTCCAGCCATAAAGTTTCACCAGGCGTGAAATTCGACCCGCGTAAAGATCTCCGGAACGCAGGTAAGGGAAATTCCGCAACAATTTCTTCGCTTTTGGTGCAAACTATATAAAGAAAGTTCATGTCCACAAGAAGGCTATAAAAATGCCCATGGGCTACGAGCCAATTAGCAGGCGATGCCGTGAAGATTCTGCAGGTTGAAATCAAAGAAAATAGAGCATTTCTTTACTTGGCTGTAAGAAAAATAACGTCTGGAGAAACGGAGTTTTGACTACTAAGGGTCCTCAGATTCATGACTATCTTGACTTAACTCAATGAGAAACTAATCCTCTAACAACTGTGGGGTTATCTTGCAACTGAAATTTCTGTTAGTCCAACAATACGTTTCACAAATGAATAAAGGGGTAAGTTTCTAAAGAAACTGTGATGCTGCGTCGGTGGGAGAGTATAGCAGGTAATTTAGTGTTAACAACTGGGTTGAAAACGTAAATAAGGCCACCGTAAAGAATAAAAAGCTGACGTTTCGAGCGTTAGCCCTTCGTCAGGGGACCAGGCACTTCGCTCTGACGAAGGGCTAACGCTCGAAACGTCAGCTTTTTTATTCTTTACGGTGGCTAATTTACGTTTTCAACCCAGTTGTTAATACGTTTCACAATTTTGTTCAATGCAACAGTGACAACAGTACCAATGTATCTAGTGTTCCCATACATAGTCACATGATAGTATCATACCATTATATGGAGGGAAGCACCAAAGGAAACGAAACAAAATCACAGATATTTCAAATACAAGGCGAAGATTTCTTTGCAGAGTTTTTAACCGTAGTACCGCTCAAGTTGCGCGTGTGATTCCCACGTGCAACACGCACAATGCGTGGAAAAGCAGTAAAGATAACAGCCCCTAATTTAAGACAAGTTACACTATTTGTCTGCAGTATCGAGTGAATACGTAGCGAAATTGAAATTCCCTGACTTACCTTGTCATTTGCAAAGTTTTAAAATCCCACAGCAGAATCGCTGTCTCGGAAGCACACACAATTTTATGTCCATCAAACTGAAGTCGAGGCTGTAGGTTGACAGTGGACTCGGTGTCAGGACTTAATGTTGCCAGGCACTTGTAGCATTCACGATCGGGAGACCAGATCTTAACAAAACGAAAGCAAAGAATGCTGCATCGCTAATTAGAACATAGCGCACTTGTTTTATCTAGGTCCTATTGGACCTTCATGGTCCATATCTCAATCCAAGCACAGCTGTAAGTACACGTAGATATCAAGATGACTTGTTCAGTAGCATTTTTCAACAGTTTCCTTTCCAGCTTAACACTATTGCGATGGTCACGATGGCCATGAAATTAAAACATACCTTGATGTTTCGTTTTTCCATACTGAGCACTACGTACTGACCCTTTCTGTGAGTATGCGAGTCTACTTCACTTCTTTTGAGGATCACCTTTGTGTAAAAAACATAAAACAGCAATCACATACAGGTGCTGAGATTCATTTGGATCTGAGGTCGCCAGTCGAAAGTAGGAAAGAAATACACTTGTAAATGATATTGCTATTTGTAAGTTTGCCATTTTAATTTTTCATGTTGCCCTCATTTAAGTTGCCAAGTTCAAGTCAGAGATTGCAGATCAATAGAAGAAAAAAAAGAAATCTTTAAGTCATATTGCCGCGTGAAGCTTGAGTTTGCAAAGCTAATTGGCCAGTGCATTGTTACTGACAGATCTCACCTTTTCTTTGCATATGGCGAATTGCTGTCTCTACTCAACTTTGGATAAGATGCAAGTCTATCACAGACAACCCTTCTTTCCCTCAAAGATCTTTCAAGTTTCCCTTAAACTTTTCTAGCACTTATCTAAACTACTGGTTGGAGAGAAGCGCAATGGAAGAAAATTGTCTCACTCACAATTACACTACAGAATGAACTGGCCTTATGTTTTAAAAGGGGAGTACGTGATTAAATCCCATGATTGTATTTAATTCATCCTCTTCCATGTTTGAAAAAAAAAATATTTTATATAGAGACTGAAATTTTGTAGATACCTTTACCACCCAGTCTGAGTGACCATATCTAGTCTGCACGCATTGTCCAGATGACATTTTCCAAATCCGAATGGTAGAGTCAGCTGAACCACTAACAACAGTGTCCAGTTCATCACTGTAATCAACTGAGAACACTGTAGTAAACAGAGATTAATATTTGTCAAGAACAATTTACCTAAATCCCTGCAGGAAACAGGGAGGGTGGGGTGAGGGAGAGACTGCAAATAGTGGTTGCATGTATGCCCTGGTTGAAGTCAACACATTAAGCCATGAAACAGCATCCTGTTGAGAAGCAATTGCTCTGAGCCTGACTACAAAAAAATTATTTGCCATGATCTCAATTGCATTTAATTAGGATAAATACCCACTGGATGTGATATGATTTTTTTTCATAATTAATGGTTATAAACATACTATTTGAAATCAGATTCCTTTGTGGGTCAACAAGCCCACTAAAATAAAAAAATTGGCTTTGTTGACCCTAACTCCCAGAAGTAATTAAAATATAACTTCTCCTTATGATAACCAGAAGCGATCCAGCAGACTAGAGATGAGATTACTCAAAGTTATCAGCTAGAAGTTGTTATCTTGATCTAACACCAAATTCTTGCAGCTTATTCACATGAAAATGTGTAGCAGCTAGGGGGGAGAATTGACAATCAGATCTTGGGAGTCAAAGGGTTAATTGCTTTGTGAACTAGTATTGCCAAAAGTTGGCTAGGTTCAATCCCTGTTGAGTTCCTGTGAGAATCAAGATCTCAACAGTAATCCTCCTTACAGTTTGCTATACAATTATTATGATGTTAGTTTAGAGAATTTGGTATTTGATCTACTGATAATCCCACCATTATATTCTCATTATATTCATTTATTTCTCGTCACTAGTCTGCTTGATATTGTGAGGAGAGATTCTGTCTTGGTCACTCATGGGAGTTAAAGAGTTAAACCTCTAAGAGTGACTATCATCTCATTTCTTCTTACAATATTACCCCTGAATCAGACAATAAGCTCCCAAGAATAAAGGAAATGATGACCAATTAAATACACTCTTAAAAGTTAAACAAATTCTCCCTGTCAATACCTTGGGAAATGTACAAAGAACTGTATGGAGAATATGCATACTGATATTAGGGTGTAAAGGGTTTAAATGTACCGCCTGAATACTGAAGGAAACCAATCCTACACAATAAATTAAATTATTACAATCACCAATCATATGACACATACCAGACAGCATACACTTTTAACACAAAACATTAAGCAAAAATCCCTGTATAAGGGTCATATGCAATGGCATGCACAGGGTTGGAAAAGTCATATAGCAAGATGCAAGGTTAAAGAAGAAAGGATTGTCAGGTGAGAAGATACCTAATGACTGACTGAGGTAGGGCTGGAGAGGAAATATTTGGCCATCATCTGTGATTCATGTCAGGAGCCAAATGTTTTCCCATCTGACTCTCTCACTCTGTCAATAAGTGGAATCTGATAGTATTTTCTTCCTGTTAATGTTTTTTATTTTACCTGCTGCTGTGTGTCCCCTAAAACATTGTAATCTCTCTCCTGTTTCCCAGTCCCACATGCCAACAGTATTGTCAAATGAGGCTGTGATGACCTTATCATCATCAAAGCGAACATCTGCACAAGTATGAGCCTTCAAAACATATTTACATTGTCCTGTCTTCAAGTCCCACAACCTGATTGATCTGTCATCTGATCCTGGAGAGCAGAAAAGGTAAGGTTAAGTCTGTACCTGAGCAAAGGCTTAAGGCACATAGCCAATCCAGTTGGAACTTATCCAGGAAGGATGGGGAAGACAGAAAGATCAAAGGTGACTCTGCTCAGAGGGTAGTGTGTATGGGAGACAGGATATGGCTGGGCAGGGAGAGAGTGGTGGGTATAGAAGGGCATGGAGAGGGGTAGTTACAGGATATGGGATATGACACAGGATAGGAAGACTGGAAACTTTTTTAGGGCAGGAAGGAAGATGCAAGTCCAAAAATGAGAGCCGTTTTTTTTCGATAGGAAATTTAAAGGGTGAGAAACAGAAGGGCAGGGTATAGGAAATGGAAAAATTTCTCAGCCTGTCACTTTTGCTTACTCGTCATATCCCACTTTTCCAATGTATGAATCTTAAGGGGGCAAAGGGGGCTTTTTTTCTAAAGAAAATGTGGTGCTGTGTCATGGAGGGGGAGGGGGAAGGTGTAACAAGATAATTTGGTTTTATCTGCTGAGTTGATAATGTAAATTGGCCACCATAAAGAGTTTCTAAACTTGACATTTCTAGCGTTAGCCCTTTTTCAGAACGAATGGCGAAGGCATAACGCTTGAGATGTCAGCTCAAGAAAATCTTTACGGTGGCTAATTTACATTATCAACTCTGATACTCTGAACTCTTTACATTATCAACTCTGAACCATTCCCAGCTTCGCTCAGCGAGCAAAACTCTCTCACCAGTAGCAAGATAATTTCCTCGATAATAAAGTGCAAACACTCTAGCTGTGTGACCATAAAGCTGTTTCTTTTCCACCGCACCCTCGTCTTTTAACTTTTTCATATCCTGTACATGTGAAATATATATCTGTTTCCACGTAGTGGTAGAGGTCGAGTTTCTTTCAGAATCCACGTTATCTTCTTTGACTTCCATACCAAGCTGCCTACAAGCGTTTTGCCAAACATCATCGCAGCTTAAAATTACTTTGTTCCATTTCTTACTCACAAGACAGCATTTGCACAAGGACACAGGATCCAGCCATTTCAAGACATGAAAACTCAACTCCAGAGGTAAACATTTCAAGTAATCTCGTTTCACGAGTGTTTCGAGTTTCGTGGACAAAAACCGTAGCTGTTCGGGTTCGCATGTATCTATGATACCTTCAATCGCGGAATTCTTTTGGTCATTTGACAAAGTGCTAAAAGTATCGCAAAAAGTTTTCAACCAAAGAGAAAACCCACTGTCCTCGAAACATTCTGTCATAACTGTTTTGATTCGAAGCTATGCCCAGTTTTCCTCGAACAGTGGATAGAATAACAAGGAAGGGACAATTCACGGCGTTTACATAAAGTGAAAACAAAACTTTTGGCTCTCTTAATGTTAATCTGGTTGAGAGATTTGAATTCTTTGACAGATTTTAGTAAAGGGGTGCCCTGCATCATAAATTAAGAAATAACGAATATTATGAAGGAACAAATTTCTTATTTATTAATTTTTCTCATAAGTATTGAAATCAGAACTTGTCAACTCCAGTATGAGCATATGCGCAGATGTGATGAGCATCATGTTTATGAAGCCCCAACTGGTAATTTTAAATTTAAAATTCACAGAACTTGTGTTATTAAATGTTACAATGTCATAGTGACTTTCAATGAGAATCCAGAGATATCCTGCAGAATGAGGGATAATCCACTGGATAAAGGTCATCATTTAGTCCTTGTACAATCCTTGGGATTCCTGTGGACATCAGTCTGAATCAAATTACCAGCTATGTTTCAAATTACATATCAGCAATTTTCATTCATTATCAGCTTGTAGATGTTTAGTGCTTAGTCAAAGAATTGTTTATGAATGAGTGCCCACCATTTTGACCTCTACATATTTTCCTGAGGTATCCCCTGCAATTGACAAGGAGAATTTGTTTAACAATCAAGAGCTTCTTTAGCTGGTGATCATATCCTTTATTCTCATGACCTTAAGGTTTGATCCAAGGGTGGTGTTGTAAGGAGAAATTGGATGTCAGTCCCTCCTAGGAGTAAAAAGGTTAAAAAAATTAATTTATATTAAAACTTTTTTGGCCCTCAGAGTTAAAAATCCTTACTTTAAGCTTGCCCTTGTATATTACTTAAAGGTCTTGCTTAAGAAACCACATGGTGTCAGGTTCTCAAGCTGGTTTGTCATGTGTCTCCAATAAGTGTATGTGTGGATCAGTGCTTTGGGTATGAACCAACTCAAACTTTAGTACAAATTGACTGCATGTGGCTATAAAACAACCATGGGTACAAAACAACCTGATACCTGGTGAGCAGACTTAAAATTTATTGCAAGTATTCACAAGACAATTCCCAGCTGAATCTTCTGTATTTTCATATTCATTCAACCCATAAACACTCTAACAGACAACAAACAAAAGACTTTGGATCACAGGCACCCCTGTGAACATTTTTGTGTCACTGACATCTATAACAGCATTCCTCAATTTCTTTCAGTGCAGAGAAGGCTGTAAGTTGTAGATGGGCATGTCACACAGAAGATCTGCAAAGTAAATGGCTTTTGACAATGTTTCAATATAAAAAATGTGGTCTCAACCTCAAAAGGCAAAAAATGAAAAGGTAGCACCAGTAGCCCTTAAAAAATTTTAAAACTATCTTACAAAACATAAACCAACCAAAGAATTACACCAAAACATGGAAGCTTTGGCCATATGATACAAGAGCTATTATGATGCTTACATAAGTCATCTCACAGGCTTGGTTACTAAAGTTTCTAAAATGATTTCTCCGACAGTTTTTTTTTTTTTTTTGTCACTAATTGAGGATGTGTTGAAGCTTTATCTCTATTGTAAACAAAATCCACCAATTAATTGCAGAGAGTTCTCGAGTAATTAAATTTTTAACTGGACTGGTGCAATGATCAAATCAAAGCCTCAACATTCCACTGGAAGTCTGAAAAGACTTGACAGTTCTGGTTTAAATTCCCCACCCAAGCAAGTTTCAAATTCCCCACCCCCCTGGTACAGACAACAATAAAATGCCCATGGGTTTCAGGGAGGGAGGAGAGATGTTGAAGCTTTGAATTAATTGCCTCATAAAACTGTCCTGAATCGTTCGAGTATAATTTAGCTGCTGCATGATGCAGCAGCTGCTCTTTTCCATGAGAAAGGTTACCCACACCCTCAAATGGATCTCACAGGATATTGCATGTTGAAGGATAAATATCCTCAGTTCTGAGATTTTCTCAACGAATAACTATTGCATGATCATGATACTTGTTGGCTTGATCCAAGGTCCCTGCAATAAGGGAATGCTGTGATCCAAGCTTTCTCAGACTAATGTACACAATCCTGATACACAATCATGATATTCTATTTCTAGAATTTCAGCCTGAACACTAAGAGATAAGGCTACTGCCTTAATGTGTACATCACAAAACATTTTATAGATATCATTTCCTGCAACCTCAGAAATGTTTTCCTTTAAATATTTAAATCTTTCAATTTTTCTCACCAATGTTCTAGCATGAAGAACAGTTTGTCTGCCTTTCTCACATGAATAAAATTTTTTGAAGCCAATTAACTTATTATTATCATTCAGAAACTGGGAAATGGCCTCAACCGTCGCATTTAAGGCTAATAGTTCACCTTCTTCAGACTTTGCTTTTATCAACCTGCCGATAGCATCGTGTGTAACCTGATGTACTCTAATGTAGACACCACTCTCCTCTTCATCCAATAGCAACAGAGGGCATCTTCGAATCTTCATCCTAATGTTTTCTTCATCTTGCAAATCTATCTCTACCTTGCAAATGTAATTTACTGCTATCTCAAGATTTAATGGCTGTGCTGCGCACAAGGACAACAAAGTAACAGTGTGCTTGAGTACAACGTTGGTGGATTCCATTGCCTCTTGAACAGCTATCTCTAATACCTCAGTCATTGATTTTGGGTAAGTTTGGTTAGTTTCAATGAAAATGTTTGCAGTCGCCCCTCTTCGGCCTTCCTCAAGTCTTTTTAGGTAATCACTCCATCCAAAATTCGCTCTATTCTGCTGAGCCTCTCTGACATAGGTTGCGGCAATTGCTAAGGCAAGCGGCTGGTAGTCTAATACTTGTGCAAGCTTCTTTGTGTCATAATCTGACATACCAGAAAGCTTTTCAAGTAAGGTCATGGCATCACGGGGCTCCATACCTTTGCTAAAAGATAAATGACTAGTAAAAGAGTTTGTTGGCGGAACAGACATGGTGTCTTGTGTTGTGATCAACAACTGACCCCTTGCCCACTGTTCATCTCCAGACTCTGGCAAATACGCATGAATCTTAGAAATGCTTTTGACGTTGTCAACAACAAGGAGCCAAGAGCTGTAAAGCTGGATTTTTGTGCCAATTAAGGACTTCATATGAGCAATCTTCTCATCTGAGTTTAAATCTGGAGAGTTAAGTGTGTTAGTAGTGGCATATTCTGGGCACTTAAGCTTTCGCGCCAAGGAGATATACGATTCTAGAAGAGTGCTTGGGCTTTCAGCCTTTGCCGTCATCACAAAAACTGTAGAATTTGGAATTGAATTTACTACATCAAAGTATCTCTTCCCCACGAGACCAGCTAACTGAGATTTGCCACTTCCTGGGTTGCCAGAGATGTACAAGTAACTCAATCTGTTCTCATTGGCCTCTTTGAGCTCTTCCAACTGTTTTGAAATTCCAGCCACCTCAAATTCACGATTTGCAACTTCATGTGAAGGTTTAGGTGGAAGGACGCAGAAGGACGAAATTTCTTTGTTTAACTGAGCTTCAAGTACCTCAACCTTTTTTAACACATTACTCAGTTCCTCAGTGGGGAATCTTGTCTGATGGTAAACCACTTGAATTTGGTGTGTGGAGAGGCCAAGAGCTTGGAAGGCTACTTCAACTTTATTGATAGCATTTTGAAACTCTGCATCTGTGAGGTGGCCGTGTGGCATGTGTGCAAAATCTTCATTACGGAACTTTCTGAGATCATCCACTTTTGATTTTATAGTTGGATTGAGACCATTCCCAATACAATCGGAGAAAAGAATGGCATAAAAAAGCATGGTACAATCCCATTCAGCACTGTTTCCATTGACCATGGTGTCCAGAAGATGGGCTTTTTCCCTTTGCTTGCGTGGAGATTCACTGTTCTTGAAGTCCTGACCATTTTTTGGCTTGTCTTTCCATTCACAGTAATGTTGCCTTGTGACGACTATTCCATTCCTGTTTGAAGATTGTTCGCAGACCCTCGGTAATTATATCAGTGGTGAGATAGCAAATCCGGTAATAATTCAGTTCTTCGTTGGTGTACTCTTTTGTAGTGGCCATATTTAGCTTTAATGAGCTGTTACCTACAGGAATGTAAGAATTAATAGACTTGATTGTGTCCTATTGCTGTAAGGAAGTGAAAGCTCCTAATCTCAAGTTCCAAATCACTTCAGAGTGATATCAGAGTGTCATCAAATCAAACTAACATACATAATAACTTTAGGTTGCCAAAATTCATTGGATAATTTGTTCATTGACCAATTGTTTCTTTAAGTTAGTTATTTAGTTTAATTCAGTAGGAATTAAATGTCTCGATTGCATCATGCAAAATTCCCATTGCTGCAAATAGATGATAACTCCTAATCTCAGGTTCCTGACTACTTTTGTCATCAATTCAAACAGAGGCGTATAACCTAAAAACAAGCTGGGGTTTATCAGCCGGCTGATCAGAAAAAAGGATGCAGTTTTTGCCCAAATATGGAATGAGAGGTTCGGGTAGTTTTTTCCTTCGGTGATATGCTCCTGGTACTGATAACTTCACAAGGATTTTGGAGTAAACATTAATTAACAAGAAGGATAGTGTTAACTTCGCAAAGTGGTAATTTAAGAAGAGAAAAAAAATTAATAAAAATCCTTCCTATCAATTTCAGACGATTACTCCAAAATCCTTGTGGAAGTTATCTTTACCTTAGTACAAAATATATCGGCATCATTCCTTTGGTTTCGTTATATCTCGCCTCGTTTCGTTTCGTTTCGCAAAATAGAGTAAGACCTTCATTAGCTTCAAATTCAGAGAGCGAGCATGACACTACGATTTTAATAGACAATGAACCTGCATACACGAAAATAATCCCTTAAGATTGAAAAAATATCAAAATTTATTGGTTTTATACAAACCTGGCTGCGGAATCAATTAGTGTTCTGATCAGGCAGCTTCTACACCTCTCGAACTTAACAGGGCAGCATGGAAGAATCAAACCCCCAAAGTAATTTGAACATTACCCATTCCCATAAGGCCCTGCCAATAAATCCAGGAATGGAAAATAACAGTAAATGGACTTCTAGTTTCTGAACTATGGAATATCCAAATGTCAAATATCCTTACGTCAATTTCTTTCAGTGCTCCTGACCTGGACAAAGCTAGTGGTCCAAAATTATATAGAAAATCGTCATCAAATATCTCAAGTACAGATCTTACAAAGAAAGCTTCGCTCTCTCAATACGAGTGTGCTTCCTGTCGGCCAGTGTCGACCTCCTGTCGACCAGTGTCGAACGAGAGGTTCAACAGACTCTGAACGAGAGCGCATCCACCGACGTCCAATCAAAAGTATTGGATCGTACTGCAATTTTACGGTTTAATTAACTGTAAATACTGTCAAATTTATTATTTCTCTGCACCCGGTGCCTGTAAGATCCTTGATTTGCTCAAGGCTACCTCTCGCCCTTTTCACGAGTATTTAACTAAAATCGCGGCTGTTTGAGTCCACATACTTTTCAAAACCTTAAGAGGTGGAACTCTGTCGTGCCAAAATTTTTTTAACCGGAAAGAAAAACTTTCATGACATTCAGTCATTAATATTTTGATTCGAAAATATGATCAGTGCGGCATCGATGACTGTCGGTTGAAAAAAGGCCAATTAATCTGGTATTACATGAAGTAGCATCGGCACTCCAAATTTATCAATCTCATCATGTTTGGAGAATTAAATTCTTTGACAGATTTCAGTGAGAAGTCTCCACCAAAGGTAAGTAGTGAAACAACGAGTATAATGTAGGAATAATTCCCCCAGTTTCTTGTGGATGTGTTCATTTTTTGTTGTCAATAAAATCGCAAACAAAGTTGGTTATTTCGCTGCATCCTGATGAGGGCACTAGACTGCAGGAAAGTCGAAACGTTGGGTCTATGGATTGTAACTTCTTGGTTACTTTCATCAAATCTTTAAATCAGTGTAGCATCAAACCATGTTTGAAAAATCGCATTCATTAGCTCCTCTACAACCTCATGGGGATGTAGACTTACAGTGATATAATATGTTTTAGACATCAAATTTCAAGTTTATAAACCTTTGTTTAGTGATTTCAAGTTGAAAATCTGAAAGACATGTGAAATAAAATGTTTCAAGTGAATTTCAAAGACAATCCAGAGATACCTCGGAAGTAGGGGTGATCTTCAGGATAAAGTTGGTTGTTTCACTACATTGTGGGTCTCGATCGAGAAATCCTGTGGTAATATCAAGTCTGTTAACATATGTAATCACAGAACTGTTCGTAGATGGTTGTGCGACATTTTGGATTTGAAGCAGATAATTAATAGAGGAGTGGGTAAAATTTCCGCACAGCCCCATGCTATTGTAAAACAAATCTGTTTTCCCAATTGCAATGTATTGTTTTTGTCATGGTTTTCTCTATCCAAGAACCGAATGCACAATGTAGTTATGGGCTGTGCGGAAATTTTACCGAGGAGTGCAAGGATAAGGAAAGTCAAACCAAAGGGGGTGGGGTGCCAATAAATACTAAGCCAGAGGTAGAAAAATTAGCAAACAGGGGAATGGGAAGGAGTATGTCCTACCTCAGTACTATTTCATAACCTCTTATACAATCTAACAGATAACAAAAGATTTTTTAGTTTATAAGGAAAATGATTTTGTATCCCAGTAAAATAGATCACAAAATCTTGCCAAGAGAACATCAATTACAGGCTAAATTGTTGCTGGCTGTTATTCTACTGTAATAAATTGAGTAAGTGCCCTCCTTTCAATATAAGCGCCCCATCTCTAATAAGCACCCCCCTTAAATTTGTTATTGTTTATATAGTGACTCCTTTCAACATCACACCTGTGGTGTTGTGGAGCAGCTTCATACAGTTCATTTATTAAATAACCCTGTATATTCCCCCACCCCACCTCTCAAAAGCAAAATTAGTGAGGACCCCATAATATCATTTCAATAATGGCGTTATAAAAAATGATATTCAAAATTAGGAAAAATTTAATTTAATCAAATTATAGTGCTATGAATTGGATGTTTTACATAATTCTTGTAACTTATGGTTTTCAGAGAAAGTTTTTGCTGATAACAGATTGTCAAAATGATGGAAGCTTTCTCATTCATCACTTTTTATCCTTGTACATTAAAGGTGAGAGGAGTGATTAGTTCAGAAGTCTACAATTTCTGATCTGTAACTGTTAATGATGTATCCATACTTTACCATATTCAATACACATTTTATTCAAGCAAAACAGCTAATTGTTTTATCATACTGTCTTCTACTTAAAAAGAGCACATTTCATTGGAAGGTGGTGTAAGGGTTTATGTCACCTCTCTTATAATTACTTAAAAGTAATATGATGGTAAATTTATCATAGGATCACAGCCAGCACTCCTGTGTTCTAGAAAGTCAGCAAAGTAGGACCTGGATAATTGAATATTGTCAACTTAGATGATAACATAAATTGGCCACCATAAAGAGTTTAAAAGCTGACGTTTCAAGTTTTAGCCCTTTGTCAGAGCGATTGGAGGAATTGTGTGTTTTGTGTGGGTTTATGCAGAGGATGGAGCTATGCTATGTGGGAATATAGTGATGAGAAAGAAAACAAGAATAAATTTAGTTGAATGAAAAATGCTTGTTGATACCGCAGGGATTGAGAGTGATGATTTGAAAGATAAATGTTTGTTCTTGAGTCTTACAGCTTTCCTAACTGTGTATAAGGAATACCTGCCTATATTACTTCGAAATGAAGATCTCTTTTGTCAGTTGTAGAGGATCCCTCTCAATCTCTTGTGACTGCCTGGAAGTAAGACCTGCCTATATTACTTCTAATATGTTACTTCCCTGTGGGAGAGAGTTCCACCGCATTTCATAGTTTCTGAAATTTAGAACTTTGTATTTTGTCTTTCTGTTTTTTTTCAGGAGGTTTCAAAGTACTTTTCATTGCCTTGGTCCAGTCTTTTTCTCATTACAGTAATGTTGCACAGAAATTGGTGAGAATTAGACATGTCTATATTTTTTTATCTTGATGTTACTAGAAGCAACAGGATTGATACCTCTATCATTTCAATTTTTTCTAAAAGTCTCCTGAGGAAGTGACAGTCAAACCCAGAATAGCATATTTCGGAAAAATGTTTTGATCTTGATACCAATCATTTTATGTTGATATTTCTCTTCTTTACTTTCATAATTTTGGTCTTGTATTGGGCATTTTATTTGCATGTACATTTGGCTACTGCTAGCCAGTGTCTAACTCAGTGGCTATGTGTTAATCCTTTCATTCCTAAGATCTTAGTAGTAATTCTCCTTACCATCAGCCATTCAATTCTTATGATGTTAGTTTAGATAATTTGGCATTGGATCAACTAATAATCCCCTAATTGATATTTTTCGTTATTCTCATCACTAGTCTGCTTGATATTGTATTGATTTTGTGAGGAGAAATTCTGTCTTGGTCACTCATAGGAGTTAAAGAGGGTATCCCTCCCCTCTCCCTTCTGGCTTCCTTCACCAGAGAACATTTGATTTAACCCTTTAACTCCCAAGATCTGATGGTTAATTCTCCCCTCTAGCTGTTACACATTTCCTTTTAAATTTGATATGAGAACTTGGTGCTAGATTAAGAGAGCAGCCTTTACCCAATGAGTTTGAATATTTTCATAACCTGTTTGCTGAATAATGTATGGATATTATCGGGAGAAGTTTCATGTTGATCACTTCTGGGAATTAAAGCAGGGTTAAAACAACTAAATAAGCAATTCCCAACATAGTGTAATTGTCATGTGAAACTTTGTTATTCAGGGTATAAACCTCAGCAGTATCTGTGAGAGTGGCCAGGTGACATATGTCGATGGCTTAAGTTGTATATCTGAAGCTTTAGCTGATGAAAGTCAACAAGATGCCCTCAAAAACTCATATAGTAGCACAGTAGGGAATGAAAATGCAGATCACAGCAACCCTTTTAAAAATGTCAGGTAATTCTTTTTGCAATTCTGAATTATTTAGCATGTCTGATTTCCTTCTCCACAGCAAGAGGTTTCCAAAAATATATAAAGTCTTTTCAAAATTTGGTTGAAAAATTTCAAGGATGCTTCCATATCTGGATTAAGTTGAGGTGCACCTAGTCCCTTAAACTGAAGTAAAAAACAAAAATGTATACTGTGAGTCAACCCTTAAACTTCCAAGATCCAATTAGTAATTCTTCCTACCCTCTGTCATACTTTTCCTTGTAAATTAGGTATTAGACAGAAGAGGTTGGCCCTTTACCTGAATGTTTTCCTCTAGCTGATAAGCCTGTCTGTTCTCTTTAGCAGTTTACAAGATAATTAACTTTATTTTGTTTTTGTTAAAACTGTTTTACATGTGCTGAATTTATTAGTCAGACTGAGGAGTATTATTTTGTAAATATGAGATTACCCATGGCAAGTTCCTGAATTTCAAATATCAAGGTTTGGGTTTTTGCTGTAGCTGGGATGTGAGTTGGAGAACTTTCACAGTTCCTTTCTGATTCTCCCATATTGTTTTTAGAAGTATAGATGATCAAACTGTCCAAGGAAACCTGAAAAAATGCTCTTAGTAAGAAGGGTAGAAACAACCTTATTTCCTTCATGCCACTGTACATGTTTACTTAACTATGAAGTTCCAGCTGTATCAATATATGCTCCTCTTTCTGAAATGTTGTTTTGTTGAGGTTGAAAGCTGCTATTGTTAAATTGTTTTCCTAGAGCCCCAACATTTACTCTTCAACCATTATACAACAGAATCAAGTCATCTTTGGGTACTGAAACAAAGCCCTGTTTGCTGCTGATTGATGATCTAACAGCTCTTCTCTCCATTGGAGTTCCTCTACAGCAAATCACCAATTTCATACACTACTGTGCTGCTCTGATGTGTCACTCTCCAACTGTGGTGTGTAATGTCTCAAAATATCACCTCAAGACCTTTGATCTGGAATGAGGCTGAAGGTTACCTTGTTGTGATAGAGGCCAGTATCTAGTTAGCATGATAACAAATAAAAATTTACATTTGAGAAGCAGCAACTTTTTATAATAACAAGGTCACCCTTAGCCTCACTCTTGTTCAAAGGCTTGGCATCTAAGCATGTAACTGTAAAATGGGCTACTATATTCTTTATACTGCCATTCTGCCATACAATTCTTATGTGAGTTTTGGAGAATTTAGTATTGGATCATCAACTGCCAATCCCCTAATTGATATTTTTCTTTACTCTCTTTAGTGGTCTGCTTGATATTGTATTAATATTGCAAGGAGAAATTCCATTTTGGGCACTCATGGGAGTTAAAGGGTTAACTCATGCTTAGCCAATCAATTAGACAGTGGAAGAAAACTTTCCTCTCTCCAGAGTTTAACACACTTTTTATGACTTATTGCAAACTCAACTAAAACTGGCTTGGTAAAATATTCAGTCTCATCATTTGTATGAATCAATCTCATTAATTTTGTTGGGATCACTATGTATTTTTTAGGACTTAATAAACAACTGGCAGTGTCTGATCTAGGATTTCCAGCAAGGGGAGCAATGTGTCCCAGTTAACAATTTTCAAACCTTCCCTCTCCCCCCTCCCCCCCATAGCATTTATTCAAACTAGTACTTGAGAACCTTAGGAAATTGAGCCTTTTATGTATATTACATTCCCTGGATTTTGGTTCCTGCTTTACTTTTAATCTGAAATGTAAACCAAAATATTGTTTTAAGAAGATTTTGTACAAGAAGAAATTACATTTCCCTGTTTCTTTTTCTTTTGAAACATAATTTGAAGTGTGCCTAAATTATCCAGAACAAGTAATTGAAGGGACGTATTTGTTCAAACCGTGGCAATCCCATAATGGTGCTCTCTAGATAAGACACTAAACCGGCATCAAGAATTGATTTCTGACACATAGCAGACCATTTGGATTTAGGTCTGCTCATGCCAATGAACTACACAAAGGGTATCTGGGAAACTTGATTAAGACTTGTGCATTATTTTGGTGAGGGATGAGACCTCCCTCTCCTCATATTTACAATTCCTTGGTCTCCTTCTCCAATCTACTTAGATTATAGTAAAATTCTGTAGGATCTCTAGTAAACTCTGTCTTGATATAGTGAGGGTAGTGTGTCAAGAAAATTAATCTCAATTACTTTTATAATAAAGATTTCAATAATATTTCACCTTCAGTCAGATGGTTGCCTGGTGACACTTGTACATAATGACAATGACGTTGATGATGAAGAATCCAAGTTGCTATGGAAACAGCTATGCTATCTTACCGATATAGAGTTTCAAGTCAAAGGGCTTAGCAGTGGTTATTGTAAAGATGTACATGGACAGGTTAGTAGTGGGGTAATAAAACCTAAGGAACACACTTAAAGTTATGTGATGCATATTAATAGTCCCCTTGAGTGGGCACTACACTAAGCACATTATAACCATGTAGGGCCACAGAGATGTGAATTAACCCTATAACTCCCAAGATCTGAATGTTAATTCTCCCCTTTGCTGCTTAACCTATCCTTGTAAATTAGTCATGAGAATTTGGTGTTAGATCAAGATAACAACTTCTACCTGGGAGTGATAAGTTTGAATATTCTCATTAGCTGTTTTCTGGATAATGTTGGGATATTATAGGGAGAAGTTTCATGTTGATCACTTCTGGGAGTTAAAGGGTTAAAAAAGTTTCCTTTCTTAGCTAGATTGAGAAATTTACATGTGAACTACTTAAATAGTTGTATGTTCTTATCAGGATCAAAGAGTTACATCTTAAATTGTCCTCAGAGTAGTAACTACAGGAATGGAAACTACATGTGTGAAAAATTATATAAGATGAATTTTGCTTAATTTGATTGCTTCTTATCTATAATCTCTTCGAGGACAGATCGATGAAGATGGTGTCATTTATTAGAACATTTATCTTTTTTTAGATGTAGATTCTATGTCGCTGTGTCTCTGTTCAGTAATAGATCACAAGAGATGTCAAAATATGGTAAAAATATTAGTGAAATGCTCAGCTACGTCCCGTGTGCTACTTATTTGGACTTACCACGTTTTGACGTCATCTGTGATCTATTAGTGAACAGACGCACGGAAACATGGGAATTACTTCATCTTTACTTGATCGCAGGTGCTAGATGGGCAAATTCTTAAGTCTCTGAATAAGACAATCCATTGTCTTCCCGCATAGAGGATTAATTGGTTATGGGCCGTACACTGTTTAATTCTCCCTCTGGGATTGCAGATGGCTCATGACAGGAACAGAAAGGTTTATCTCTTTTGCTTTTTTTTTTTTCAGCTAACCATAAATATCAGAGACCAGAGGAACATTAAAGAAGGCTCCAAAGTTGTTCAGTACACGACTCACGACAAAAATGTCACTTGCTTCGCTCCTGGAATGTCCAAGGCTGTTCTTTAGAATAGAAGAGCAGATGAATCCTTTCATTCACACAAGTGATCAAAATCTTAACTCTCTTTACGTTTTCAATACCCTTAATTTCACTTCAATAGAATTTTGAGCTGAACAATGAGGAATATGAGTTAAGACAGCGAAAGAGTGTCTGATGTACCTGGAACAAGCGAAGGAGTTACCAGGCGGCTGAAAAACATTGAGAGACTGTTTGCAAGAGCATAAGCGAATCAGAGAAACAACAAAAGAAAAAAAACGGGCCTTCAAGACAATGTATGCTAACGATACGAAAAAAAATGCCTTATTTTGAAAATAGTAATCTTTTTCTCCCTTCAAAAACAATAATATTCCGTCCGTAAAGAAAAGTGATACTTAACCCTGTGAAAAAAAGTCCGTCAAGTTCAATCGCGCGAGTGTTTTTCATAATTCCACGATACACGCTTTCTGCGCGCGTAGAAGTGTAATAAAGGCAAGTTTCCCTTTAAACACCAGTTGAAGTACTATTTTGAACATTTTGTAGAAGAGTTGCTTCGTTCGTCAGCTGTTAGCGTTCATAGATATATGAAGCATTTGGGAAATTTGGTAAGCACTCAAGAAGCCATGGTAACTTTCGACTACGCCTCTAACAACTCTTGGCACCTTTCCAGTATGCTTCATAACTCGATGAACGTACGTTGACGCTTGAACCACTTGCTAATCTGGTAGACTTCTTGGGGAAATACTCAAAGTGTGGTAACATTGAGCAGACGGCTCGACACTTGATAAACTTTAAGAACAGGGAGAAAAATGTTCAGTAAAACATACCTAGGGGGAAAAATAAAACAGACGAAATAATTTTCCGAATTTCTTAAGGTGCTTTAATGACTTAGAACGGTGATGAAGGTCCAAAACTAGTTATAAAATGTAAAACAACATGGTCTCTTTAAAATTCGTGGCACCATTTACATATTACAAGGCCTCTGTTCTTCCAATGTCAGTTAAACAAACAAACCAATTACATAACGGGAAAAGAAACGAAGAAATTCCCAACTAAAGCTACTTTGTCATTCAGAAAAACAGGATTTGTTTCCACAAGATTTGTCCTAGACTAGTATCAGTTTCGTACATCGTGCTAATCAGTGGTTAAATAGAAAGGATCATAAAGAATCAAATTGGAAAATCACTGCTCGTTTCCCGTAATGTGATTAGCCAGTTGTGCGTGTGTGTATGTGGCCCCGCTAGCTATAGACGGACTTTAACTTGGTTAAGGACTGTCCTCGAGGTACTTAATCAGATTATAAAAGTTCTTTTTTCAGCTATGTATTTCGTCATTAGGACAGTTGGTAGGACTCCAAAATTATTTTTCGTTATGCCAGCCTTCTAAGAGAATATAGTTTACACTACGAATATCCAATTTCTTACGATTTACGAATTCTCAGGTCTCGACGACAACAGAAAATGTTAACTATGCCCTAAAGACGAATCCTCTAACGCTCCTATAAAGAACCCTTGCGCTAGATGATATTAATTCTTATCGCACATTAAATATTATAATAAAGCGTATCTTTCGACTGTAACTGGCTATTTCTATGAACAAAGTGAGCTCCGCCTCTTCACGTGGTTCCAAGATTGTTTTGTCACATAACAACATTGTTTTATGTTCTCGTGGTTGACCAATAAGAAGACGAACACTGCACGCAAGATGGCGGAACCACTCCTAAAATGTATCACTCTGAAGTACATGCTAGCCGAATAAGTGATAGAAAAATACTGCGGGCTCGATATCTATATTGAGAAACTATATCTCCTTCCCGTGGAAACATTTCGCTAGGAATTACTAAAACTGATGAGCAAATAAAAAACCAATTGCTCAGAAAATCTTAAATGTTCAGTAAATCCTTAAAAACCACACAGATTTTTAAAACTGTTCATTTAGGTGAACTGTCCTATTAAGTGTAACTTAACTGGTCCCTGAGGTGGCTTGGAGGCAAGTTGAGACCAAAGTAGGCAGGGAGTAGCAGGAATAGCTGTAGGTGACTCTACGGCTCTGCAAAACTTCCAGTAGGGGTGTGGTTCTACTACATTAGAAGGAGAAGAGTCCTCATTTGCTGCTTCCGCTTATACCTGTGCTATTATTGTGCCAGATTCAGTTGCCACAGGGCTTGGTCTGTTCTGAAGAACATCATCCACGTGTTTTCTTCAGGTCCGCCCATCATTTAGTTGACCTTGCAAGGAAGCAGGCCGAGTTTCTGTGCGACGGTACCAGACTACCACTTCTGACCACATGGATGGTCACGTGCGAGAAAAGTGTCTCCCAAACCATCTCTCTAAACTTGGCTTACTTGTCGTGATTATACAGCATTCAATAGTCTTTTTACCTGGCGACATGAGCACCAATATCAGGTCTTGCAAGGGAAAGTCGAGTGAACAGTTCTCACAGCTGAAAGTGATTGACAAGAGATGACTTGGTAGTAGCATATAGAGTGCTTTTGTCGGAAAAAAGGAAATTCTGAGTCCATCAATGAATACAGCTTGATAAATTGGGGACTGATGACTCCATAGGGAACTAAAGGGTCTTTGAAAATTGTGCAGTCACATCATTTGAAGAAGGATGGTGAAGGGAAACTAGAACTCGCCGAAAGCCACTACGTTACAGGAATTCTTCATATTCTGCAGAGGGAAATGCCGCCCTACTGTCACTGAAAATTTGAGCCGGATAATCATACCTCGATGTAGTACAAGGCGTTGACGTGCGAGTCAGCAGACGTTCTCTTCATAAGACCGAACACTCCAAGCCAATAGGAGTGAGCACCAACTATGAAAGGTAGTCCCTCAATGGATAGGTAGCAAAATCTACGCGTACACGTGGAGATGTCGGCGTGGACCATGATAACAGTGGCGAGGCTGGAGGAGTTTTACGGGTGTTTTGACAGAGTTGACATCCTAGAATGATCCTTTAAATCTCCCAATTTATTCCAAGTCACCGTACAAGACAGCAGGTCATTGATTTCAGCATGAACCTCATGTAGTCATAGCAGAATTGGCTGTCTCTGGAAGGGTGGTATAACAGTTCGAAGTCCCAACATGAGGCAGCCCTGCCTGAGAGAGAGCTTGTACTTGACGACAAAGTATGACTTCAGCATAGAATCGACGTACGAATGGACATGTCATCCATTTTTTGAAAGCAATATGGTCCTGCACCAATACAAGAGAGAGTGTGGGAGAGACTACGTGTCGTTTTATCTACCGAGAAGCCACATGGAAGATTCATTTTTAAACTCTAGCATATTTCTTGTACTGCAGTGAGGAAGGAGCCTTGACAAAGAATAGGCACTGGGAATTTCAGCAAATAATTTGAACTAGATTTCGTAACGTATGAGGAAAGGGAGAGGGACCAGGTACGAAGTCTAGCAGTTGCTAAAAACGGTGTCGCGAAGTCTGTGGCTGACATCTTCATACCAGGGTTTGTGCTCAGTTCCCAGTGTAACTTTGCGCTCGACATATGCATTATGTGGAAGCCCACCTGAACAATTATGGCAAGATCTTCGATCTGGCTTTAGATTCTCTTTTAAGAATTTAGGGACTTCGGGGAGTAGGCAATAGACGGGAAGCGGTGGAGTAAAACTACCCCAATTCCATACTGGATTGCGTCGCTCTTAAGAATGACAGTTGCGTCGTTCATGTGGTGACAATGGAATAGCACATTTGAAGATGAAACCAACATCTTGGCTTGGTTAAATGCTTTGTCATACTAGGAGGACCACTTGAATTCCTGGGTTTTTTGAAAAAACTGGTTGAGCGGTTAGAGGATTGAACTTAGCCAACAACAAGGCCCTTAGCTAATCAAGGTTCTCCATGCTTGCCGTTTGATTGATGGCTTCTATATTTTCCTCTGTTGGCGAAATCCCTTTGGCAGAGACGACACAACCGTGTAAGTTGAGGATTTCCGAATAAATTTACATTTAATGAGCTGAAGTCGCAGGCCATAATGGTTTAGGCAGCGAACATTGTCTAAGTTCTCGACGTGATCCTCTTAATAGTTACCTGCAATAAGACTCTCATCTTGCTTGCTGTTTCAAGTTAGTTTCTGTGTCTTTCTACGATGGCAATTTTCATCAGTGCGAAATGAGATCTCGGGAATCCGTCGCGATGGGTAAGGCTCTACCTTGATGAGAAAACCGGAGAGTACAAAATTGAAAGGGCATCGTAGGCTTCGGCGATATATAGTGACAGAAATCATGACAGCACTTCACTCGTGTGTGTCTGCAGCGGCGGAAACGCTGTTTGCTGTTAAATATTGCTCACCGCTCGAAGTAGCAACTAGCTCTTGTGGCTGTTGGATTGGAATTTTCCGTTTTGCTTAAGCTTGGGAAGATGATCCCGTGTTCGTCGCCAGAAATGTTTAATTCTCGGGTGACCACAGGCGGCCCAAGCTCACGTCTCGAGAAAGCCAACGATGAATTCATGAACGCGTCACGCGATGTGTGACTCGGTGTTAAGTTACGGGAGGAACCGTTGAAAATTTGAACACGTGATAAGGAATAGTATGGGGAACGAAATATGGTCGATTTACAACGATAAATATTTCGAAATATGAATATTTTACACGTAAAATCAATAAAACTTACTGCAGAAATCGCCAGAAACTACGACGGATACACAGGGCATGAGTAAGTTTTATTGATTTTACTTTTAAAATATTCATATTTCGAAATATTTATCGTTGTAAATCGACCATATTTCGTTCCCCATACTATTCCTTATAACGTGTTCGAATTTTCAACGGTTCCTCCCGTAACTTAACACCGAGTCACACAACGCGTGACGCGTTCATGAATTCATCGTTGGCTTTTTCTCGAGACGTGAGCTTGGGCCGCCTGTGGGGTGACTAGTACGCAGATAAACACCGTCAGCAAACAAGATGGCGGATCGACTCCAAACTGTAATACTCCAGAGCGCATGGTAGCATAAACGTAACCATATAATGCGGACTGAGGATATCTGTATTTTGTACGCTATAACATTCTTGAAGTGAGTGTCCATTTTTGTCTCGAGAGTTATTTTTACCATTTAAAATAAACCCAAGGTCGAAAATGAAAGGCAGAGTCGATTTCTTATATCTTTTTTGATCGTTTTGCTGGCACTGACCCAGGATGTCCTGAACCGGTGGGTCGTTCCCCAAAACTACCCGAAGATCGCGGAGAATTTTCCTGCAATTGCTTTATCTTTACTAAGCTTTCCTTGATCATTTTGAATAAACAATGTTCTGCTCCGAACTCTTTCAGAAGAATGGGAAGTGCGCGATCATAATACTCCTTTGCCTGAATGAAGTCAGACAGCTTTAGATGCACATCTCCTAGGTTCATGTACGTCATTCCAACGTCGGCAACCTCAGGTCCGTATTCTTTCCGAAGAATATGAAGTGCGAGATCATAACTCTCTTTTGCCTGGTTCAGTTCACCCAGATCTTTGAGTACATTTCCCAGCGCCATGTGTATTATTCCCACGAGACCATTCTCAGGTCCCAGATCTTTCTGGTAAAGGGGAAGTGCGAGATCATAATGCTTTTTTGCCTGAATGAAGTCAGACAGCTTTCGATGCACATCTCCTAGGTTCTTGTACGCTTCTCTAACTTCGGCTCCCTCAGCTTCGAACTCTTCCAGAAGAATGGGAAGTGCGAGATCATAATACTTCTTTGCCTGAATGAAGTCAGACAGCTTTAGATGCACATCTCCTAGGTTCTTGTACGTTATTCCAACGTCGTAATGCTTGGGTCCGAAATCTTTTCGAAGAAAGGGAAGTGCGAGATCATAATACTCCTTTGCCTGAATGAAGTCAGACAGCTTTCGATGCACATCTCCTAGGTTCTTGTACGCTTCTCTAACTTCGGCTCCCTCAGCTTCGAACTCTTCCAGAAGAATGGGAAGTGCGAGATCATAATACTTCTTTGCCTGAATGAAGTCAGACAGCTTTAGATGCACATCTCCTAGGTTCTTGTACGTTATTCCAACGTCGTAATGCTTGGGTCCGAAATCTTTTCGAAGAAAGGGAAGTGCGAGATCATAATACTCCTTTGCCTGAATGAAGTCAGACAGCTTTAGATGCACATCTCCTAGGTTCATGTACGTTATTCCAACCATGGGATGCTCAGGTCCGAGCGCTTTCCAAAGAATAGAAAGTGCACGATCATAACTCTTTTTTGCCTGGTTCAGCTCACCCAGATCTTTGAGTACATTTCCCAGCTTCATGTGTATTACTCCCACGAGACTTTCTTCAGGTCCCAGATCTTTCTGGTAAAGGGGAAGTGCTAGATCATAATACTTTTTTGCCTGAATGAAGTCAGACAGCATAAAATGCACATCTCCTAGGTTCTTGTACGCTTCTCTAACTTCGGCTCCCTCAGCTTCGAACTCTTCCCGAAGAATGGGAAGTGCGAGATCATAATACTCCTTTGCCTGAATGAAGTCAGACAGCTTTAGATGCACATCTCCTAGGTTCTTGTACGTTATTCCAACTTTGGGATGCTCAGGGCCGAACTCTTTCAGAAGAATGGGAAGTGCGAGATCATAATACTCCTTTGCCTTAATGAAGTCAGACAGGTATTGGTGCTCATCTCCTAGGTTCTCGTACATTATTCCAACTTCGACGTGCTCAAGTCCGAACTCTCTCTGAAAAATGGTAAGTGCACGATTGTAACACTCTTTAGCCTCTTTATGTTCAAGCAGGTCTCCATGCACTGCACCCAAGTTACTGTAAGTTCTTCCGACGTCAAGATTTTCAGGTTTGAGGTGTTTTAGACGGATATTAAGAACACTATTAAAGCATTCTTTTGCCACTTGGAATGCACCACGTTCTTGACACATCACCCCGAGTGTTTGCAGGTAATGTATGTCGGATTTAAACGTAATCTCTCCGGCATTTCGCGTTTCTTCCACGGAAAAATTATCTTTAATTTGCGTAATCAATACTTCTAGATGAGGAATGCAGTGACAGTGCTTCGCGTAAGTATCTAAGTAGGAAAGATGATCTTGTTGTCGAGTATCTTCAACGAACTGATAAAATGACTTGATTGCTGCCTTCATAGCTCCTAACTTATCAGCCTTGAGATAATCTTTAAGCACAGCGCGGATGGCATCGTGTACAACCTGATGGGTTCTTATAAAGAGAGCATTCTTCTCTTGGTAAAAAAGGAGCAGAGAGCATCTTTGAATCTTCACGCTGATAGCATCTTTATCGCCCATTTCCTCCACTAGGTCCCGAAAATAATTGGTTACTATCTCCAAACTTAACGGTTGCGGTGCACAAAAGAAAAGCAGAGTAAAAACGTTCTTGATTATAACATTGGTGGATTCAATTGCCTTTTTAACAGCTTCTCTTGTTACCTTACCCATTGATTCTGGATAAACTAGGTGATCGACAATTGTGTAAGAAGGATCTACTCTTCCTTCCTTAAGTTTCTCACGGTAATCACTCCAGCCAGAATTTGCTCCACCTTTGGTGTCACGAACGTCCTTGACGTAAGCGGCGGCTCCTGCTAAGGTAAGGGGCTGATAGTTTAATCTTTGAGCAACCTCCTCCGTTTCATAACCTGAGATGCCAGAAACCTTTTCTAGTAGGTGTACTGCATCATTGGCCTCCATACCTTTGCTGACTGAGACGTGATTGACAAAAGAGCTCACTGACGGAATATGCTCGGTGTCTTGTGTTGTGATCAGCAATTGACCTCTCGCCCACTTTTCATTTCCAGACGCTGGCAGGTAGGCATTAATCTTAGAGATACTTTCGACGTTGTCAACAACCAGAAGCCAGGTGGTGTAAAGCTCGATTTTTGAGCCCATTAAGGACTTCAAATTAGCAATCTTTTTGTCTGAGTTCAAAGCCGGATCGTTAAGTGTCTTAGTAATGGGATATTCTGGGCAGTTAATATTTCGGGCCAAGGAAACATACGAGTCAAGAATAGTGCTTGGGGTTTTAGCATCTATCGTCATCACAAAGGAAGAAGTAAAAGGAATTTGAGTGCCTTCATCGAAAAATCTTTTCGCCACGAGACCGGCTAGCTGAGATTTGCCACTTCCAGGGTTTCCAGAAATGTACAAGTAACTTAATCTGTTCTCGTTGGCCTCTTTGAGCTCTTCCAACTGTTTTGCAATTTTAGCCACCTCGCGATCACGATCTACCACATCGTGTGAAGGTTTGGGTGGCAGGACGTAGAAGGAAGAAACGTCCTTGTTTAGTTGAGCTTCGAGCACCTCCAATTCCTGTTTAAGATTCTCGACCTTTTTCAACACATTCTTTAATTCCTTAGTAGGAAAACTCGTCTGCTCTCTTATCACTTGAATTTTGTCTCTGGAGAGATCAAGAGCTTTGAAGGCATCTTCAACTTGTTGAATGATACATTGAAACTCCACGTCATTGATCTTGCCGTGTAAGGAGTGCGCATGACATTCATTACGAATCTCTCTGAGTATATTTAGTGCAATTTTGTAACCTAGCTTGAGGTGCCGACCGATACAATCAGAATAACAAATGGCATAGAACAACTTGGTGCAATCCCACTCAGCTGTATTTCCGTTAATCATGATTGCCAAATGTTCTGCATTAAACTCTTGTTTAGATAAAGATTCACCATCATAAAAGTCCTTTCCATTTTTTGGCGAGTCCTTCCATTCTCCGAAGTCTTCTTTGTAAAGTCTATCCCACTCCTTTTTGAAGAATAGTCGCAGACTCTCGGCAACTTCATCGGTGACGATATGACAAAGCCTAAAGAAGTTAAGTTGTTCGTCAGAGTATTCTTCTGTGGCCATATTCAGCTTGATCTTAGCTTGCTGTTGAGAGTAAATCAAGTGTATTTTTAGCTTCAGTTACTGTATTCGTCCTTTAAAGTCAGCTAATGCTATGTCGCTCAGAGGAATATATATATGTGTGTGCGGTCAGATTTATTAGCCCATAATTCGCTGAAAACAAAAATAAGACCAAAAAATGAACTTCGGGACTATCAGAAAACATGAATTAGTAATAAGAAGAACTTATCACCTCATAAAACATAATTAATAGATATGCATGCCCAAAAGGCGTCAGTCTTTCAATAAAAAAAAGGGAAGAAAATGGACTTATATCTGCTTAATGCAGGTTTAACTTTCTACACAACTAAGTAGTAACGGACCTAGCGCGAAGACCAATTGAAATAGAATGTAAGCAAGGTCAGCAGTTGGAGAGAACTCAGGCTCTTTGAATTATGGCTCTTTCCCGCTTCTTCTTGCTTTATCTTTATTACATGCACAATAAAATTTTTAGGCCTTTGGTATATGAGCTGCTACTTCCTAACGGTGGTTTTCTTTCTTTTCGCTTCATCTTTGATCAAAATACATCTTTTTAGACCCCACAAAATTCGATTTGTGCCCAAAACAAGAAGTAAAATTCAACTGCGTGTTAAAATTCTGACTGAGACATTTCATGCCCAGGAGCAAAAAAGCTCACAAGGTATTTGCGTTACAAAAGCAAGATCAAATCAAATGAAATCTGTAAACCTCAAAATATGGTAAATCAACTGTAAAATAGGTATACCATGTATTGAGCCTAGTGGCAGCTAAGGTACAGATATAATGAACAGAAGACAATAGTGGAACTCTGGAGACAGAAACAAACCTAGTAGGGAAGAAGAGGGAAAACGCGTTAAATCCAAATTTTAATACTTAAATTAATTGTGCAACAGATCAGAGAATGGAGTGAGAGAGCGAGTGGGGTAGTGAGTGAATTTTCCATACATACGTAAACCTCATCGTATTACTAAAAAGGCACACATTCTACACTATCAGTACTCATCGCTAACGACAAAATGGAATTATTTTTACCATCCTATAAATTGAAGAGTGAGTGAAAAGCTGGCTTAAGTTGCTGTCAAATATGCTATCCAAACACCATACCCAGTAAATAACAAATCCTACTCACCGTTTAAGGCGTCTTATGGCGACGCGATGCGCAACACGAGGAAGATCGAAGCGAAAGTGATGAATCAGCAAAGTTTTCTTTTCTCTCCAACACCTGTTGATCACATAATCATGATGTCAACACTTTATTTCTATTTTGAGATAGAAGTTTCGCGATTGAATTTGGTTGTACTAATTAAGTAAAACCGGAGCATTTTGGTTCGTAGTTACAATGTAGAAACTGAAAACAAACACCCCTCGTGACTGCGTGGAATAGTAATAGTGATGATAATAATAATAATAATAATAATAATAATAATAATAATAATAATAATAATAATAATAATAATAATAATAATAATAATAATAATATTTAACGAGGGAGCCCAACTCGCCACAACGGTTTTTAGTGGGGCCCTCATTAACTAATTAATTCAATTGATAAAATAATAATAATAATAATAATAAAAATATTAACAAAAATAAATAAATAAAATAAAATAAAATGTGTTTATAAATAAATTTAAAAAGAGTCAAAATCTTAAAATCGATAACTAATCGAAATATCAAAGTTTAAAATTAATCAAAATCTTTTTAAAAAGTTTTCAGCTTGGATTTAAAAATAGATAAGAGAATTGTTTCTTTCAGATCAATAGACACCGAGAGCTCCAATTAAGAAATTTATAGTTGACTCAGCTTTCTGGAGTAACAAAAAAAAACACACACACTCATTAATTCGAAAGCTTCGTAAAAGCAACCGAATTCACTCGAAAAAGGTTAAAACTGCAGCTGAAAGAACACAGAGCCACTGTAAACTCAGCCTAGGATTAATGTTCTGTCACTGACAAAGACTCAGAGATGACTTAAATGTTTACTAGCAAAATCTTAGCAAATTATCTTCAACTACGACAGAATGGTTAATTTTTGATTCCGACTTGAGATCAACTACCAATCTTTCGCAAGTGACTACAGTCTGTTTATTAGAACATTGAAACTGGTTGAAATTGACATCCTAGTGTGAAATTCCACTCTATCCCACTGTAGACTCAGGCTATTCAGAGGAAGATAGAAGCAAAAGTGGTGAGTCACGTGCACCAAAGTTTTCTTTTCTCTCCAACACCCGTTGTTCACATGATTATGATGTCAGCACTTAATTTCTATTTTGAGATAAAAGTTTTAATTACATTTTGTTGTACTAATTAAGTGAAACCGGAGCATTTTGGTTCGTAGCTACATCGTAGAAACTGAAAACACAAACCTCTGGTGACTGCGTGGAATAGACACCAAGAGCTCCAATTAGGAAATTTATACTTAACTCAAAACTTCCCGTAGAAACGAAAAAAAAAATGCGCACACTTATTAATAATGGATTAAGATGAAATCGAAAGCTTCGTAACTGCAACAGAATTCACTCGAAAAACGTTAAAACTGCAGTTGAAAGAACACAGAGCCACTGTAAACTCAGCCTGGGATTAATGTTCTATCACTGACAAAGACTCAGAGACGACTTAAATGTTTAGTAGCAAAATCTTAGCAAATTTTCCTCACCTACGACAGAATGGTTAATTTTAGCTCCGAATTGAGATCAACTTCCAATCATTCGCAAGTGACTACAGTCTGTTTATGAGAATATTGAAACTGGTTGAAATTGACATCCTAGTGTGATCAATCATTTCTCTCCAACACCCGTTGTTCACATGATTATGATGTCAGCACTTTATTTCTATTTTGAGTTAAAAGTTTTAATTAAATTTTGTTGTACTAACTAAGTGAAACCGGAGCATTTTGGTTCGTAGTTACATTGTAGAAACTGAAAACACAAACCTCTGGTGACTGCGTGGAATAGACACCAAGAGCTCCAATTAGGAAATTTATACTTAACTCAAAACTTCCTGTAGAAACGAAAAAAAAATGCGCACACTTATTAATAATGGATTAAGATGAAATCGAAAGCTTCGTAACTGCAACAGAATTCACTCGAAAAACGTTAAAACTGCAGTTGAAAGAACACAGAGCTTCTGTAAACTCAGCCTGGGATTAATGTTCTATCACTGACAAGGACAAAGAGACGACTTAAATGTTTAGTAGCAAAATCTTAGCAAATTATCCTCAACTACGACAGAATGGTTAATTTTAGCTCCGAATTGAGATCAACTTCCAATCATTCGCAAGTGACTACAGTCTGTTTATGAGAATATTGAAACTGGTTGAAATTGACATCCTAGTGTGAAATTCCACTATTAAACACCTTAAAACAGATCAAAAAATCTACACACCTCACAGATCAAGAAGCACTTCCAATCTTCGGTCTTGTATTAGAGTGTGCGTTTTGAATTTCAACACATTTGCAACTAAAACACGAAAGAATGGCACCAATTTGCACTCGTTTGAAACTCACGCTTATATTTAATACAAAAAGTAAAAAAAAAAAAACGAAAAACCTTCAGTAAACAACAAATTCTACTCACCGTTTAAGGCATTTTATGGCGATGCGATGCGCAACACGAGGAAGATCGAAGCGAAAGTGATGAATCAGCAAAGTGTTCTTTTCTCTCCAACACCTGTTGATCACATGATCATGACGTCAGCATTTTATTTCTATTTTGAGATAGAAGTTTCAATTGAATTTTGTTGTACTAGTTGGGTGAAGCCGGAGCATTTTGGTTCATAGTTATAATGTAGAGACTGAAAACACAAACCTCTGGTGACTGCGTGGAATAGACACCAAGAGCTCCAATTAAGAAATTTATAGTTGACTCAAAGCTTTCTGGAGTAACGAAAAGAAAAATACGCACACTCATTAGTTCGAAAGCTTCATAACTGCAACAGAATTCACTCGAAAAATGTTACAACTGCAGCTGAAAGAACACAGAGCCACTGTAAACTCAGCCTAGGATTAATGTTCTATCACTGACAAAGACTCAGAGATGACTTAAATGTTTACTAGCAAAATCTTAGCAAATTATCTTCAACTACGACAGAATGGTTAATTTTTAGCTCCGACTTGAGATCAACTACCAATCGTTCGCAAGTGACTACAGTCTATTTATTAGAACATTGAAACTGGTTGAAATTGACATCCTAGTGTGAAATTCCACTCTATCCCACTGTAGACTCAGGCTATTCAGAGGAAGATAGAAGCAAAAGTGATGAGTCACGTGCACCAAAGTTTTCTTTTCTCTCCAACACCCGTTGTTCACATGATTATGATGTCAGCACTTAATTTCTATTTTGAGATAAAAGTTTTAATTAAATTTTGTTGTACTAACTAAGTGAAACCGGAGCATTTTGGTTCGTAGTTACATTGTAGAAACTGAAAACACAAACCTCTGGTGACTGCGTGGAATAGACACCAAGAGCTCCAATTAGGAAATTTATGCTTAACTCAAAACTTCCTGTAGAAACGAAAAAAAAATGCGCACACTTATTAATAATGGATTAAGATGAAATCGAAAGCTTCGTAACTGCAACAGAATTCACTCGAAAAACGTTAAAACTGCAGTTGAAAGAACACAGAGCCACTGTAAACTCAGCCTGGGATTAATGTTCTATCACTGACAAAGACTCAGAGACGACTTAAATGTTTAGCAGCAAAATCTCAGCAAATTATCCTAAAATATTACAGAATGGCTAATTTAGCTCCGTCTTAAGATCAACAACTAATAATTGGGAATTGACAACGATCTGTTTATTATAACATTTAAACTTGTTGAAATTGACACCTTAGTCTGAAATTCCACTGTTATGGACCGAAACAGATTTTAAAAAAAGCACATTTTAGAAAAGTTTGAACCAGCAAAGAAAGTTTTTATCGACGAGTTCAGAAAGTGGAAGTGACGTTACGTTCGAACTTAGACTTCGGAGCCTGCGTGCACCGAAAAAGCTCCCTTCAGATTGAAAAAATATAAAGTAAATTAGTTTTCTACAAACCTGTCTACAGAATTAACTTGTGCTCAGCTCCAAGTTTCGACAAACAAACAGTTTCTACTCCTCTCGAAGTTTATGGCGTAGTAGAATTAACGAAGAAATTCCGAAACGTTCCCCGGTCCCAGAAGCCCCAGCGAATAATGTCGGACGGCAAAAACTTTTTTTGGGATCACTTTCTGAAGGAGCTTAGAAACCAGGCTCAACTCAGTAGCCAAGCCTACTGAATTTGTGCCCAGGCCTTTGCTTGCTTGCGTGACCTTTTTTGCCACTAGCTTATGTCGTCACATTGGAGTATACAAGAAACATCGGCTTGTAGTAAACACAAACTCAAATTTTTACAGCAGTATAGTGAAAAACGTTTTGAGACCGAAGGTAAGTAAGTATTTTAGTGTTTTTCAACCTAAATTTAGTGTTTTGCTTTGTAATTTTACAACGTACAGTGAATTGTCAAATTAATAACTCGAAAAACCTTCAGCCAAAATTAAACTCTTTATTAATAACCTTATACTTTCTTGATCTGATATCCCAATTAGCGATAACACCAGAAATTATTTGCTTTTGTGATATGAAATATATATATATACCTAACTTGTTAAAGTACGTTGTCATAAAATAATGCACCTAGCAGTAATTAATCTGAATACGCAAAACTGTACTTATTTAACGTTTAAATTGTTCCCTGGACAGCCTGGACATCTGAGGCAACTGATAATGCATTTTGGGAGTGGTGGGGATGTTTGCTTCATACTGGCTATGGCTGTACCTTTCCTTGAATCTGCCCTGTTGTTTGTGATAGTTTTTCCATACATTGTATGTTATTTTTTTCAGAAAATTTAAGTCTGCTAGAAGAAAAATTTTTTACAGAAGAATCATTTTCCTATAACGTGTACAACTGTTGCTGAAATTTGCAGTATTACTGATATTTTTATGATAACAGAATTGTCACAAAAATTATTTGACATTAAGGTGGTGTTGAAAACTGCATTGAGGTCTACTGAATATAGTTAAAGTACTGAATTTCACTCTATGACTTACAACTACAGAACATGGGGCTTTTTTATGATCATGTATCTGAAAAAAAAAAAGCTCTCTTGGCTCATTTGCATCAAGCCACCATATATAATGCAATCAATGTCTTGTTTTTTATATCCTGAGTCAGTGCAGAGTTAGAATCAATATTTGAATGTTAACTATAATCATATAAATCCAGCTGAATGTATTTCTTTCATTACCTTTCCACTGACTGCCAAACCAGCAAGCCTCGAGGCATTAAACATTGAGGACTTTTTAAAAGGCCCTGTATTGTATACATGTAGCTGCTTTGGGGAAGGGAAGTGGTAAAGTTTGAAACACAATAATAATAATGATAATAGTGATAATAATGATAACAATGATAACAATGATAACAATGATAATGATGATAATAATTATTTATAATAATTAATTTTTCCCATCCTTTGCTGCAAAGAATATTGAAAAATTTGCAATGAAACTACTCCAACTTCTCTGAGTATTCATGTGCTGGCATTGATAAGATAAAAATCAGTTCAGATGAAAGCAGCTACTGTTATTGCTTCAATAATTTTAGACAGCTGTTAGGAAAAATGGTTGTGTCCAATGGGGTATTGCTAAGTTCTTTCCATTTTTATAGCTCTGTAAAAATGGATTCAGAACTCATTCCAATGATTGCTCTATCTTTTAGGCCCAGCATTTGGTAAGTTCTTTCTAACATTGTGTGAAAGATTCCTTCTTCTTTTCTGATTGTTGAATTTTTTACGAACTTTCATGTTGGCTTCTCTCTGATAATATATGATCCATGCAGTACTGGGCACAGAATCATGTCTGCTGCTGAAATGTTCTCATAAAGCAAGTCATACTTATGCTTCAAGAAAATATTCATTAAGAATTGTGCCATGTTGTTATAAACATCGGAGTTGACAGTAAAAACTTTCTTGTTACTGGCTTGAGACTGACTTTCTATCAGTAGAAAAATATAGTCTATCACAAAATTGGAAAGTTTGCCGTCACTTATCTTGTGTTTAGCTGGAAGGAGCTTTTCAACATCAGTTGGCTCCCATGCTTTAATTCTAGGATTCCCTGAGATTTGGACCCCAGCCATGGCAATTCCCTCTGCTTTGCTAATACTGATGCTACATCCAGTGTAGAATATTTCCAGGGTATACTTCCAGTAGCTGTCTTGAAAATGCCAGGTTTTTCAGCCTTTAATGCATAGTAACCAGGTGGAAGACAAAACTTGACAGGAAACTTCTTCCTTTTTAGAGGCATACTGGGCATCTGTGGTAGACAGTTTTGGACCTTAACAGACATAGAAGAAATATGTGTAACCTCTTGCATGTCTTCAACCTCATCTTTTTCATAGAAGAGGAGATATGCTTCCTGGCTTGTAGCTTCAAGATGTGAAGACTGTCGAACTGTGGTATCACTTGAAAAATACCACCTCTCTTCTCTTTTTAGGTAACACACATAATGACCAGAAGAAATGGTGGTACCCTCATGGACAATAACACTTTCTCTTTGTAATCTATTAAGTTGTGAAGTTTTTTTCCATCATTTTGAAATCTTACCATTTGAATGCAAAATGACAGAGGTGCCTGGCATGTGACTAGCCTCTTCCATGCATCAGTACTCTGGGAGCAACTGATGTAGTAAAAATGAAAGAATGCATAATTTAATATTTGTGCAATTCATTATATATAGGCAGGAATCAGCAAGGGGAGGGGGGCAGGGGGCTACTAGTTTTTCAAGTAACTAGACAGCATGGAATGAGGCATTACACATACTGTTGCTTCTTCATCTTCTAGTTACTGGAGGTCACCCAGTCAGTCTCCTATACCACTAACCATGATCCTTGACATCACCATCACCATCATTACCATCATCATCCTTGTTGTCATCATTGTCTCTTTATTTGTTAAATGATGTTGTATTGAAGGCAGCAAATAAGCTAATGTGGACTTATTGCATTTTGTATTTGTATGAATTTTTATTTCATTATTTGCCTTTTCTCAATTGATTACAGGAATGAATTGTATTCTTCACAACACACAGACACAGAGACCAGACCACAGCAACAGGGACTGCATCTCCTACTCTTTTCAATCCATGCATAAGAACTTGAATTTGTACAATTGTAGTAGCTTTGACATTCCTAATTTCTTGCACGGGAAGAAAATAGTCTGCTTTGTGCATTGTAGTTTATAGTGTTAAGCACTGTAGCAGTTATCAAAAAAATAGTTGTATTTGTGTGTCCTTTTGGTGTTAGGTTTAATGCTATTAAAATTTGTTACCTGCTACAGTAATAAGATGATTCCAGCTCCACTGGGTTAGAATAGTCCTTCAGGAAGCTCTGTATAGTACAACCCTTAAGAATGAATAGACAAACACCACTAATGGAACAGGATAAATGTTTGAATAATACTGACTAATAAAGTGTGTGATTGGGTATAAGAAATACTATGGTAGCTTGTCTTTGTGATGAGTATTTGACTTTTCTTGTAGTTATTGGCTAAACTAAAAATGTAAATGTTGAGTGCAAATAGAACTGTTGTCATTGTTGTCAATGTCAATGTTTATTCTCCCACATGCAAAAGAAAAATGTAAGGGTGGAGGTGATTATTATAGAGATCATTTTGACCACAAAATTTACTTTTTGTAAGAAAGAATGTGTAGTAAAGGTGTAGTTCTAGAAAGAATTGAAAGATCAACACACTCCCACCCCAAGTAGGATCATTGAAAATTCCAGGGGAGAGGGGGTCCAAAAGTGCCAAAATTTTTTAAGGAAATGCTTGACATGAAATGAATTTTTCAAAGGGGAGGGGGGGTTGAACTCTACCCCCCCTCAGAAAAAAAAAGAAATCAAAAACAAAAATTTCCATGTGGCAGGGACACCATTCCTGGATTTAATTTTGCAGTCTACAGGTTTGTGATTGTAATTAATTTAATCCACAGGAAATTGGCATAGTCAATTTAGGAGTTACCAAGATTATCAAGTCAATATGGTCCAGAAACTACTCATTTGTCCAGAGGGTGGGGCTGGGGGAGGGGAATGAGGAGGGGTCGAAAGTGTTAGGTTTGCGTACCGTTTTCACTCTTTGCACTCCTAGTACTCGTACACGCACATTTTAGATGAACGCGCAACACAACAGTGTCAAAAAATAATCGAGCAAAGAACTACGACTTGCAAAGCTTCCAGGACTAATATAAATTTACCGCCATAAACAGTGAAAAGGCCTTAAACATTTTACTCGTAGCTCCGTACAAGGTACAACTTCCTGTGACGTTCTAACAAGATTATCCAGTTGTCAAATACTTATTTTAATATACGTATTTTAATTGTTTCATAAAGTCGAAATAAGCTTAATGTCAAGAATAACTAAGCGGATTACCACACTGATGACGAATTTTGTGGTTCATCAAAAAAGTACTTGGTTCAATTACACAGTTCACCGATGGGTTGATGTTGTTTGCCTGCTGGGATTTTATGTCTTCCACTCCAATATCAATGTTATTTTGACGTGCTAAAATAATATTGAATACATTTTCAAGACCTGTTTTAGATGAGGTGCACTTCTTGTGATTGTGCTGCAATCCAGTGAGCCCTTCGGAAAAACATGTCACTGAGAGCAGAGCTTGCAAGACACTATTCAGAAAGCAAGTATTTCCAAGGTTTGAAATTCCCTTTGGATCCATTTGACCGTGAGTAATATTTAGAATTAACGAAGAAAGTGTATTATAACCAAAGGCAGAAGATTCGTATATGTACGGAGCGGAGCGAGATAAGGTAATATTATTTCCCGCGAAAATTACACAAAAAAAGGTAATAGATAACTTCCCATTTGTTTTTTCTGGAAAATTACAACAACAAAAAAAAGGTAATAGATAACTTCTCATTTGTTTTTTTCCCGCGCAAGTAACAAAAATGTTTCCTTCCCTGTCCCCCTCCAACTACACTTCAACCAGTCGGGGGTGGTGAGTGAAAAATTGTTTAGGTTATCAAAAGGCTTGGTTCCCTAGTTGAGCTCCTTCAGAAAGGGAAAGCACACTCCGCCATCCGTCAGAAGGAGGTCATCTCGGGTAGATTTCCGATTACGAAATCCGAGCTCGCCCGATGTTGTCTTCGTGATGAAGGCCCTATTTAGCATATTAGACCCGCAAAACAGAGTAGAAACGAACACGTGCTTCGTTTTCGCTCATGACTTCGTATTAGGCGTAAGATATTTGCATTTTTTTTCCGTTGCTTACCTATATTACAGACTCCAATAAATTTTTGCGATGCCTCCTTTTCGCGGATGGCCGATTACAACTACAACATAGTAACACCTCCACGAAATCTGTCAAAAGGAGGATGTTACAACACCAGAGGTCATCTCGGGTAGATTTCTGATGACGAAATCCGAGCTCGCCCGATGTTGTCATGAAGGCCCTATTTCGCATTTTAGAGCCGCAAAATAGAGTAGAAAGGAACACTTACTTCGTTTTCGCTCATGACTTTGTATTAGCGTTAGGATATTTGCATTTTTTTCCGTTGCTAACCCATATGACAGATTCCACAAAATACATTTGACGCCTCCTTTTCACGGATGGCCGATCACAACTACAACGTAATGACATCTTCACGAAATCTGTCAAAAGGAGGATTTTAAAACACCGGAAATCTTCTGGATTTCTGATGAAATAAATTTAACGCAGTTACGTTCAGAGTTTAAGCGATATATTTTTATTTCTAATATGGTAATTGATAAAAAATTGTACATTACCTCGATTGGACGGAGATTAAGTTTGAATATAATGTAGCAGGCGATATTACTTTTGTCGACAAGGATAATCCGTGACTTGTCTCACCTATTACATTTTCTCTATCTGCGTTGTGCCATGATCATCATTGAAAATATTCTACGATAATATTTTTTACAATATTTAGATCAGGATTTTCAATTCTAAACG
The DNA here is from genome assembly GCF_964200805.1 of Pocillopora damicornis. Lineage (NCBI taxonomy): Eukaryota > Metazoa > Cnidaria > Anthozoa > Scleractinia > Pocilloporidae > Pocillopora > Pocillopora damicornis. The sequence continues at coordinate 31,132,970 of NC_142670.1, read as the reverse complement.
CAAGAGCGTACTTAGGGAAAGATCTATAGGAAACAGTTTCTCATGAATACATTTTAAAAATTCTTTTAGCTGACTTCTACATAGATAAAAAATTACTACACATATATATTTCACTTCGACGATTATCTTAATAAACAATTAATGGGAAGTTCTGAGAATCAGTTTTTAATACTACATGTTAAATTAATGGTTATTTTTCTCTTCCTGCTTAAGGGCTCTTTCGCAGTTTGGACAACGCCAGTTTGCACTTGAATCTTCCAAAATAATTGTTGAAATGCATTTCCTGTGAAAAAACTCCTTGCAGCTACAACATTTCACACAACGAGAAGGAGACTTCGAGTCTGACTCTTCCCTCGGCATTCTACACTCGCACATTACCGAGACCTCTTGAACAAAAAGTGGCCTCCTGTCTCGACACTCGGGTACTTTAGAGAGGGGAAAGGGGTCGAATGATCCACTCTCCAGGCTCTTTAAAAGATGTTGTCTTATCAGCTTCCTGTCAAATGTCAGATTAGAAGGATTGTGGCCATGTAGTAGCGAAACCAGAAAAGCAATAGCATAAACTCCACAGTCATCGGAATTGTTCTGGTGTTGCACATTTGGTACAATGACCTTAAAACTAGTTCCTTCCTCGTATATAATTGATGCAATCTGTTTCTGCACGAGGGCTGCAATTCTTCCCGAAAACAGGCTGTCGTACAGATAAACTACAGAAGGAGTGTAGCATCCTACAGTAGATACCAACACCCAATGATGGCTGCCAGTATTCAGGATTTGTGAAAATTGGCCTTTTTGAACAGAAAAATTAAAAATAGGCCCCAAAGTTGTATTTTCCAATCCTCTTGCGTGAGGGAACTGTTCCCTCAGAACAGACTGAGCTGCACCTACAATATGATCGGCGAGCCAGTCTCCAGTTTAAATGGTGCTAATGTCCTGTTCCGAGAGATGGAATTTACCGGCCTTTGAGGCGCTTCTGTGAGAGCTCTTTACAAATTCTACTTCATCATCTTTTTTGTTTTGCTGGGCCAGGTTTGTGTTCGATGTCGCGTTTACTGAAAGGATGATGCATGTGTTTGCAGTGCTGGTTGTGCTCGAGGTTGTGTTAATGGAGGAGATGGTGTTTGCGTTTGCGGTGCTGGTGATGCATGTGGTCGTGTTTGGTGTGTAAGGGGTGCTTGCCTTTACGGTTTGATTGGCATTTGAATTTGAACCATTAGAGCTATTCACGTTCACACTGCGGTTTATGTTTACTTGAGCCTCGGCGCTTGAGTTGGCATTCTTGATGTGTGCGAGTTTCGGCTGTTTGGCAGGCTGGCGTTCTATATCGTTTAAGCTGACGTTATACCCCCTTTTCATGTTGTTCGCTCTTTCCCCTACACGTCCAGTGAAAAGATTTTTCTTCTAAGATACTGGCAGCCTTTTATAGTCTACTTTCTTTTTTTTCATCCTGCGCGAATTCTTTTTCATAGTAGACTTCAGGAGAGGAGCTTCCAGAATGATACCGTCCTCCTTGGCGGCTGTTTTCTGCAGAAGGCAGAGACACTCTTCAAGCTTTTCCTGAACTTGCCGTAAACTCCCACCAACTTCCCACGCCTCTGCAGTGTAGGTCAGCTTTTTATCTGACCCAATAGTTCATGACATTTTGCAGCATGGGTTCGGGGTCGTAAAGTCGATTGAGGTATATTTTCAAACTGCGACGATTGCTTCTGAAGATCGTGAACCTCGTCATGCACACATGGAGGTGAGTCGACTACTTTCCCATCAGCAATACCTTTTCACCAGCTAAGAGCACATCTCTATCGACACTGAAGAATGGGGAATCTCGATATTCTTTTGGAAGTCTATCGAACGACCATGACGGGACGTGCTGGAATACGGCAAAAAAATGTTTGCATGGCGGCCGTTGCCTCTCCCAATCAAAGCACTCACAGCTTGGCTGCTTGGTCCCAAACATGACTTTGTACATCTTCTTCTCTTCGAGGCTACTTTGGCTTTTCACCAAAAACTCGCCATTCTCCATGTCAATAACTGTGACATTGCTACTTGGGATAGACTCCGCAAGAGATAGCCTGTCCATGGAATGTTTTATGATGTGGTGCGGTCGTTCTCTTAAATAGGAAGGGATGGCAGAGTTATAGCGTCGAAAACTCGCTTGAAGTTTTGTATTCAATTCCACATACCTGAGACACAAAAAGGCCATGAGAATGTTCCTTTTTACTCCATGGTAATGGTATTTGTATCACGCCTTTACAGACTGTCTCGCCTTCCACTTAGTCACTCTCTCATATTGAAAAATAATAGATCCATAGATATCTATTTTCGCAGTGTGACACTGCTCTAAGAAAGAATCTTAATACCTGGAAATAACTTGCCAATTGCAGACATCTCCTCTTCTGAGAAATCCACCATAAAATATGAGGGGTTCCAGGTGGGGTTCCAAGACTTAATTATCGAGAGGGCTTCATAAATGGAATCTGACGTTTCGCTTTGGATGACGAAACAGCCTACAATTTGATAATCGACGTTGGTCTTCACAACGACAAAGAAAAGAGGGAGGCTGTAGTTCGTGGTCTTATAAGTAGCGTCTAGCATACTTATTTCATTTCCATAGCGTTCTGAAAGCCGTCGTTGATCTTTCGTCTGGTGTGCAAATAGGAGCCCTTTTGTTGGCGTCTTCAATATGATATCTTCATCATCCTCCTCACCATCGCTACGACTGCTATCATCATCTTCCCCATTTCGTTCCTCTCCCTCTTCGTTGTAAGTTACATAGGGCTGGAACGCAAAATAATCCTCAGGAGAAATCTCCCTCCAAAGCTTCACCTTTTCCTGAAGATCCTCCTGGTCAATTTTCGAGAACCTTTCTTTGACTAAGGATTTGTACATGTGACTTCTAATCGTAACTTTGGAGGGATAAAAGCGTCTGTTGGTCTTCAATGGCGCTTTTTTCCCTCGATATAATTCTCTTTGCACAAAGATCTTTAAATGTCGGCGTATCTCTTTCTCTGATCTTGCTCCTGCACATACGAGTTCTTGTATTTTTGCCACGAGCCTCTCATCTATGCGCTGAAACAGACCTCCTGCCTAAATTCAAAATTAACAAAGAAATGAATGAATCAGAAATCAAGCGTAAAAAAAAGTAAATAATGAGATTAAGAAAATCGAAAAATAATTCTTACGTACACGACTAAATGCGGTTTTTGACCCACTCATTTCTATGAGAAGGACCAGTTACGTAGCCCGCAACAAAAACTGTGATGACGGTAACTGGGTATTTAATTGTAAGAGCTTACTTCTCCAGTTGGGTGCACGGTGTGTTCATCGACTGAGGGAAAATGGATGTTAATCCACCTTTCAGTTTTTGCCGTTCCAGCATCTATGGCGTTGCGCAGCTTTTTGGAATGACTCTTACAGCGCCACTCCGTCTTTTGCGAGATCTAGAGGTCAAAAGGAGGAACACAAATTGACCATATCAAACTCTTTCCCCAGTGCGACGAACATTTGTTTTTCTCGGTTCCAGGTGTTCTCAACCACTAACCCTACGTAATGCGCATGCTCTCCGTTACGAATTTTCAAAATGGCGCACAAACCAAAGAAAGAAAAAAAACAAAGCGACTTTGCAATGAATACTCAACATAAACCCTTGTTAGAAAGGCGAATCCACGGAGGAAAGATACAAAAAAAACGAAAAATTTACGAAAAATCCAGCAAACAAGCTTAAAAAAGGCATTTATTTAGACTTCGTACTTCAACAAACTTCACAAATCTTAATTTTTTTATCTTGTAAGTAAACGATGGCAGACTAATTCCCGAAGCGCTTTCTGAGTTTCCCGATCCCTCTCCTACTGCTTTCACGCTTACAAAACAGGAAAAAATCAAAAGGAGGAAGATACAGCTGTTTTGAAACGCCATTTGACGAGGGTAAATCTGCTTTTTGTTCGACACTTTACATATCAAAACAAAGGAAATTTGTTCCTCTTTTTTATTCTGGCGGTACATTTTTAATTTGTGCCTGCGTAAAAGAGATATCGCCCGAGACCCTTCGCTCGGTCGTGTTTTGATCAAAAACGCCTTGTTAATTTCACGCAACCGCTCGGAGAAAAGGTAAAAATGACGAGGGAAAAACTTTACCTTCAAGTTAGAAAATTAGCGAAATAGAAAGCCACAATATTATAGTTTAATATTTCAGAGGTACATTGAGTGCTTTTTCCGTAGAGAATCCGCACGATGGTAAAACATTCGAAAATTACACTCGATTTGAGTGGGGTGTTGAAGTGGGCGTGGTCACTACATTCATTTTAAGACTGTTTGTACCCCATGAGTTTGATATGTTTTGTGATGTCATTTATAGGTCGGCGTTTTCCTTGTTTTAATTACATTTTGCAATTTCTTTATTCCGACTTACCTTGTACTCCGGAAATTTGATGATTTCTCTCATGTGCACTTGAGCGTGACAGTTGAGTTTCTTGATTCTTGTAAAAGCTTACCATCTCCATTTCTTCGATAGGCGTGGTCACCGGCCTATGTTTTTGGAAAAAAGAAGTCTTCTTGTTAATGAAAACTTTTGAAGCAGCGATATAACACCACGTTTCCACTGAAACTTTCTTCCATGTTGGACATTGAAATATCCTATCCTATCGAGTCCTCTTTTCAGATCATTTACTCTCTTATCTTTATGCAAGGAGGAGGAAACTCAAGGCTACTTGATCTTGACCTTTAGTTATTAATCAACGCAAAATAAAAAATCTGCAAAATCATTTAAATACAAAATACTTTCAACGTACCGCTTGGTTTCTCCTTTTCTCGCGTAGATGTCCATCTACACCATGTTGACAATCGTATACCTTGTGATTTACCACGACAAATGGGACGTGATCAAATGGCAGACGACTATCCTCCCATAATACCTTGTGTTTTTTAGCTGCCAAGTCTATGTTACAAAACAAATTTTTACAAATTTGAGAAGCATACTCAACTTGTCACCCTTCCTTTAGACGATGTGTCAAAAAGGATCATGACATCGATAATGATACCTAGTTACCTGTCACTTACGAGCATGCATAGGGCCCGTCAAATAAGTGAGATATCGTTCTTACAGTCAATTCTCATCTACCGCTCACCATCCCCCCTAAGTGCCTTTAGATCAAATCCCCCTACTTTATTCAAATGTCTACCAAGAAGCATCAAGCCCAGGATATTACATGACGGAAAAAATACAATCGCATATGACAAGAAGATTGGCCTCTCACCTATGTTTCCAAAACCTTTGTCAGTTGACTTGCTACAACAGAATTTGGTGACGGTGGCAGTTTCATATTCTCGAAGAATGAACTCTGCTGACCTGACATCCTTCACCAGACCTGACCTTTCAGACAACTTTCTCTCAAACAATGAACTCACTTCTTGACAAGTTAATTTACGTGTCATCATAGAATTGGAAATTTTGTTCAGAAAGCGAAATTATCGATTGGAATACGGCCGAACGCTGAATACGAATTGAGTGAGCAAACAGATACTTTGATATCTCGCACGATAACAAACTTCCCGCCTTTGCGAGTTTGGACTATTCAATTGTCTGGGAGTTAATCGACCGTATCATTTATCTTTCCTCTCCATTTCCGGTGTTTTAAAATCCTCCTTTTGACAGATTTCGTGGAGGTGTTACTATGTTGTAGTTGTAATCGGCCATCCGTGAAAAGGAGGCATCGCAAAAATTTTGTGGAGTCTGTAATAAAGGTAAGCAACGAAAAAAAAAAGCAATATCTTACGCCTAATACGAAGTCATGAGCGAAAACGAAGCACGTGTTCGTTTCTACTCTGTTTTGCGGGTCTAATATGCTAAATAGGGTCTTCATCACGAAGACAACATCGGGCGAGCTCGGATTTCGTAATCGGAAATCTACCCGAGATGACCTCCTTCTGACGGATGTCGGAGTGTGCTTTCCTTCAGAAAGTGATCCCAAAAAAAATTTTTGCTGTCGGACGCACCTCTATTGTACAGAATAGAGCCCGCGTCATGAACCGCTGACTGTCCTAAATTTCTGCCCATGTGGACCATAACGGCCAGTGGACTCTCTGTTCCTGAAGTGTGGAACAACCAAATTCCCTCATGTCAAGGTCATTGAATACTTCCGAAATGGACATGGCTAGTTATCCAAAATCATAACAAAAATTTTCATAAATGTCTCAAATACAGTACCGACATAAAAAGCTTCGCTCTCCGAGTGTGCTCGTACGGAAGGATTTGCCTGTCGCGGACTCGGTTGGAGTGTTTCAACACACTTGAGAGGCAAATCAACAAGATCGCATCGTGCTGTAGTTGTACGGTTTATGCAACTGGAAGTGCACAATCCGCTCAGCTGGATCGGAGCTAAGTTTACTTGATTAGCCTAACATAACTGTAAGACATAGAGATCACACTACAGTACCTCTTTGGATTCAAAGGAATTGAGCAGCGCTCGACCTTGAAAGGAAGGAACAAAAACACACATTAATAAGTACTTCACAACCTCGGTAATAGTTCAAGCTGCTGTAGTTGTACGCGGAAATTCCCTTCGAAGCCTTTTCAATAAATCGTGTCGATGTTGTTTGTGTTCGTGTTCGTGTTCGTGTTCGTGTTGGTGCAAATAGACTGTATTTTCAGTCAGCCCTTGATTAGTTAACGTTTCAATCGAACGCACAGCCCTTCAATCTATAATCAATTTTCCTCCACGGTTTAATCGCGAAATTAATTTCTTGGGTAGTTCGTCATTTTTTGTTGACTTCAAGGCTTGTCGTTAACATAACACTTTTCATAAAATTCCCTTCTAATGATTTCGGTTAGAAGGACTACTTCTTGTGCAGACACAGCTAGGTAAAAAATGGAAGTTGGAAATTTCGAAACTTCTTGTCGAGCGCAGACATTACCTGTGAAATAATGCACCTGTTCCCCGATTTCCAAATCAAGCTTTCGTTGCGAAAGCTGTTTCGCAATGAATAACAACCATGCAAAAATTTTCTCAGAGATTGCGTGATGTCTGGGCAGTACCTCACGAATACTAAACCGAAACACGCATGTCACACACTCAAGTGACTTTCTAGCTCATTTTACTTTTTCGCATTAGGCAAAATTCAACAATTAAGAAAGGGAGTAAGTTTCTAAAGAAACTGTGGTGCTGCGTCGATGGGAGAGTATAACAGGCCTATAGGGTAATTTGGCGATTCGCTCTGACGAAGGGCTAACGCTCGAAACGTCAGCCTTTAAACTCTCAACAATTAAGAGTTCCTTTGCCAATCCATTTTATATCAAGCCTTGCTTGGTCTTATATGGTTTCAGTGAAGGGGAAAAGGGTTAACTCTGCCGAACAGGATGTTTTTTTCACCAAAACTCTGACTACTCGCAGTTTAATTTGACGGCCGCCAGAACAATTTCAAGAACTGCATGAACGGATTAGTGTCAGTATCAGTGCAACTGGCACCTCCCCCTCCTCTAACCCTACAACAGTCAACTAATAACACTGGGTTTATGTTGGATTGGGGGACGGGTAGGTACGCTGTTGTTAGGATAATGACATTGATCTATTTCACTTAGGTTTCGACGTTCCTGCTCCTTCAGCAGTAGAGAGGGTGTCAAAATTTTTTATTTCAGTGCTCGTTGTCACTAATATCTCCTCTGGAAAAATACTTGGTTGTGTCATATGATAAAATTTACCTAATGCCCCCATAAGGCTCTTTAAGATTTCTATGACCCTCCCTCCCCCCCATCGGCAGTTAATTGACAGTCATTATTCTACAGTACCCCCCTTAATACTCTGTTGGCGATGACTTTCCCCTTTTCCTCTCCCCCTGAAAACCATGGGTATCCCCTAAAATTCTAAAGGAATTTCTAGGATTGAGTAATGAGTAGCATTCGTATTCATGTTACTGCAGCTGCATTTTGGTCAGAAAAATAAGAACAAGAACAGTTCCTGCATTACAATAAAAACACAACGCTATTCCAAAAGTGACAACGCGTATAAAGGATGATGAAAATGCTGAAAAGAAATTATAGAAGGAGCGAAAAAGTGAGGGAATAGTCAATCTGTTCCTCGAAAATTTACGACATTAAGTTTTGTGATAAAAAAGGAATGGAAACAGCAAGTTAGTTGTAGTCAGTTAACCAAATAAATAACTTTTATTGGTTAAATATCACACAAAATAGACAAAATACTAAGCTATGATGTAAAAACTGCATAAGAAAGCTTCCTTCCTCTACATATAATTACAATGTTATGTGCTCTTAGAACCAACACAAAGTTTATCAAAGCATACCAAAATTATAATATTCTGCAAATACCTATAGTAGGCCAATAAATAATTGTGTCTCGCCATGTGTTTTTTTTACGTCGGTCTTTACCGTCTTCTTACAATAAAATATTCTTTGCAAAACATCAGGTTCTGTTCAGACTGCAACCAGTAAAATTTAAGTTAGAAAATACATGAGAAATACGTGTAAAGAGGTTTCCTGCATAAGAGAAAACTTACTTCATTGATAATTAATAACATCAATGAGGTCTAGGATGTATATAATACTATATAATATCATGCATGTATATTATATAATAATAATGATAATAGTAATTATCAATAATAATAATATCTATGATAATAATGATAAAATAAAGAATGATAATAATAATAATAATGATGATAACATAACAATGACAATGCTAGCGACAGTGACATACTAGTGATCATGGTGATGACCACAACGACAACAATGACAGTGATAATGATAATGACAATGATAACAATAATGACAAGGATAACGATAATAACAATGATAATGACAGTGACGGTGATAATGACAACGATAATGATTATAATCAATGATTAATGGTTCATTTTGACTTTAACCCTTTAACTCCCAGAGGGATTAACATGTAACTTCTTTCCATACATTATCCAGCAAACAGATAATGGAAATACTCAAACTTTTCACATGAGGCATAAGTTGTTATCTTAATCTAACACCAAATTCACAGAACTAATTACAAAAAAATGTGTAGCACCTGGAGGGGAGAATTAACAATCAGATCTTAGGAGTTAAAGGATTCAGATAAGTCGGAACCATTAAAGACTGCCATGCATTCCAATAGATGATCACTCGATTGGAAGATGTCACATAAACCAATGCAGGAAGGTTCTTCCCTGGTGAAAAAGCATAACTCCCTGCACAGAAACCCATCACATTTTCACCAAAGCTGAACTGTACCACATTCTTATGGCGATCAATTATATAAGTGTCTCCCTCCCAAGAGCATAAAGCTATTTCCTCATTGCCATCACCAGTAATGTCGAGTTTTGACAGAGCAAAGAGATTGTAGAAGCCTTGCTCGATACAAAGTGACCACTGAAGCTTACTTCCATAAAGTAGAGTCACCTGACCATCTTGAGTACATAGCACTAAATGTTTCTCTAAGCAGGAAGCTGGTGCATCAGGATCGCAACATTTTAGAGTGAGTAAATTTAAAGGAATGTCTTTACTTCTTCCCCAGACATGAGGAAATTGTCTAAAAGTGGACTTGGAAGCTGAGCTTGACATCTAGTAGAGAAGGGATTTTAGATCAGAATGTTTGGCACAAAACTGAAGAGGACAGAGTGATAAATAATTTTTTTTTTTTGGTGATTCAGTGTCACTAGGACTACACCTACATAATGAGCATGCACAAATTAACTTACTCAAGGATTAAAGAGCCTGAGCCCAGTTGTTCAAAAGCAACTGCTAATTGCAATTTGAAGGCTTAGTGCTATCCAAACGTTAAATTATAATTTTTTATTGCTTTGCTCAAAAGCCTTTTTAGAGCATCCAATAATCAAATTCAAAAAAAAAATAATCATACTGAATTTTCTTTGAAATCAGATTTCACACTAACCTGGGTTGCCTTCACCCAGCTTTGAACAACCTGGCCCTGGTGTGTGGTTTAGATGATCAACAGGTTCTCAAGTTAGCTTTTTGTGGGAAAACTAAAATTTGTTCTCTGCTCCAATCTTGTTAAAAATGAATAGCATTTCCTCTACTTGACTACATAGCTCAAAATACTCTACTTTTCATATTTACTCAAACTTACGGTTTACGGTCAACTCGCCGACGGACCAACTCGCCGACACCAACTCGCCGACGTATAAAATCGAGTAGAGACGTCGGCGAGTTGGTCGTCAATCCAATACAACTTATTAGAAGCTAAACATACAGAAAATTAAACGATATTTAGTAAAAAAAACATTGGACATTGGTGAACATCAAACAGAAGCTTAAACATCGGTGAACATTGGTGAACATCACCAATGACTATAACAGCTTAAGACGCGAACGAGTTATTGTGCGACAACAACACCGTAAAGACTCATCATGTCAATCGCTCAGATTTTTTGACGAAAACGTGGCTTTCTAGACGAGATCTTTAGTAAAAAGCATTTCTTTTTATTTGCAACAAAGTTTATAAGGATCTTAAGGCGAATAAAGCGAAGTAAACCTCACCAACGACTCTAACAGCTTAAGACGCAAACGAGTTATTGTGTGACAACAACACCGTAAAGACTCATCATGACAATCGGTCAGATTTTAAAGGAAACTTGGCTTTCTAGTCAAGATCTTTAGTAAAAAGCAATTCTTTTTATTTGCAACGAAGTTTATAAGGATCTCAAGGCGAATAAAGTAAAGTAAACATCACCAATGACTCTAACAGCTTCAAACACGAACGAGTTATTGTATGACAACAACACTGTAAAGACTCATCATGACAATCGGTCAGATTTTTTAACGAAAACTTGGCTTTCTAGACAAGATCTTTGGTAAAAAGTATTTCTTTTTATTTGCAACAAAGTTTATAAGGATCTTAAGGCGAATAAAGCGAAGTAAACCTCACCAACGACTCTAACAGCTTCAGACGCGAACGAGTTATTGTGTGACAACAACACCGTAAAGACTCATCATGTCAATCGCTCAGTTTTTTCCAACGAAAACTTGGCTTTCTAGACATGATCTTTAGTAAAAAGCGTTTCTTTTCATTTGCAACAAAGTTTATAAGGATCTTAAGAAGAATAAAGCGAAGTAAACCTCACCAATGACTCTAACAGCTTCAGACGCAAACGAGTTATTGTGTGACAACAACACCGTAAAGACTCATCATGACAATCGGTCAGATTTTAAAGGAAACTTGGCTTTCTAGTCAAGATCTTTAGTAAAAAGCAATTATTTTTATTTGCAACAAAATTTATAAGGATCTTAAGGCGAATAAAGCGAAGTAAACCTCACCAATGACTCTAACAGCTTCAGACGCGAACGAGTTATTGTGTGACAACAACACCGTAAAGACTCATCATGACAATCGGTCAGATTTTAAAGGAAACTTGGCTTTCTAGTCAAGATCTTTAGTAAAAAGCAATTATTTTTATTTGCAACAAAATTTATAAGGATCTTAAGGCGAATAAAGCTAAGTAAACCTCACCAATGACTCTAACAGCTTCAGACGCGAACGAGTTATTGTGTGACAACAACACCGTAAAGACTCATCATGACAATCGGTCAGATTTTAAAGGAAACTTGGCTTTCTAGTCAAGATCTTTAGTAAAAAGCAATTATTTTTATTTGCAACAAAATTTATAAGGATCTTAAGGCGAATAAAGCGAAGTAAACCTCACCAATGACTCTAACAGCTTCAGACGCGAACGAGTTATTGTGTGACAACAACACCGTAAAGACTCATCATGACAATCGGTCAGATTTTAAAGGAAACTTGGCTTTCTAGTCAAGATCTTTAGTAAAAAGCAATTATTTTTATTTGCAACAAAATTTATAAGGATCTTAAGGCGAATAAAGCTAAGTAAACCTCACCAATGACTCTAACAGCTTCAGACGCGAACGAGTTATTGTGTGACAACAACACCGTAAAGACTCATCATGACAATCGGTCAGATTTTAAAGGAAACTTGGCTTTCTAGTCAAGATCTTTAGTAAAAAGCAATTATTTTTATTTGCAACAAAATTTATAAGGATCTTAAGGCGAATAAAGCGAAGTAAACCTCACCAATGACTCTAACAGCTTCAGACGCGAACGAGTTATTGTGTGACAACCATAGCAACCACGCGGAACCACATGTTTTTTTTTTAACTTTAAAGAAAGATTTATTCATGATCGAGAACGTTTGATTTACGATAAAAACGATAAAATTCCATTTATTATAAAGATCAGATGAACATGTGAAAGTAATGTATATCATGCAATTACTCTGCTCTTGTAGGTCCGTTTAATCTCGACATCGATTTCAATAATTGGGCCGCTGTTCTTTCACCATTTTCATATTTCTCCCATAATCCAAACACCTTACTCTGTAATTGCCTAATAAAAAGAAATGCTTTTTACTAAAGATCTTTTCTAGAAAGCCAAGTTTTCGTTAAAAAATCTGAGCGATTGACATGATGAGTCTTTACGGTGTTGTTGTCGCACAATAACTCGTTCGTTATAGTCATTGGTGATGTTCACCAATGTTCACCGATGTTTAAGCTTCTGTTTGATGTTCACCAATGTTCGCCAGTGTTTTTTTTTTACTAAATATCGTTTACTTCTCTGTATGTTTAACTTCTAATAAGTTGTATTGGATTGACGACCAACTCGCCGACGTCTCTACTCGATTTTATACGTCGGCGAGTTGGTGTCGGCGAGTTGGTCCGTCGGCGAGTTGACTGGTTACCAAACTTACTGCAAAAAACTTTCAAGAAAAAAAAAGAAATCAAAAGAATCTTAAAGACAAAAACTGATCACAAATGATGACCAAAGAGAATTGTTGCAAACTCTAAGTTAAAATTTCCAAGTTAGCAATACTTTTTTACCTGGTCACCATCTTTCTGTTGTTCGCTCAAATTCCATGAATTCAAAATGATATAAGAACCCCCAGGATATGAGGCCAAAAGGTACCTGGTTGTCTCCATGTCAAACACTACAAGGGAACCAATCTGTCTTGGAATTGTCCAGTGATGGACTTCCTCAACCTTAAAAGACATGGTTCGCTTTTGAACTGCATCTCCTGACACTTTGTTTCCTACATGGTACAACTTGGCAATTGTTCCTTCTTGCTTTAAATCTTTTCCATTCAATTTTTGGGCTGTCTCTATGCTGTTTTCGGTAATTTTATCCAAATCATGTCTGTTGGTAGACACTGATGGCTTGACCTTTTTTTTCCTGTCTTCTTTTTCTATAACAAATCAGAAATTGTTGATGATATAGTCAATACACTCTTTAGGCATGGGTTACTGAGGCAGGCTTATGTTATTTCACTGTGTTGTGATCTCAGTTAGGACAAATAACTTATCATCATAGTGCCTCTCTCCAACCAGTCATGTATATTCAAAGTAGTCTTAAATTGTCACAGAAACACACAAATGCTGGGTCGAGGGAGGGGGGAAGGAGACTGAATGGATCTATATCCCCAAGGAACACTTCTTGTCTCTTCATGGTATGAAATTGTGGCAGTGTGAACTTATTGACTATTGGTTTTAACCTATTGACTGACTCAAGCACTGGTTTGGCTTATCTTGAAGATCTATTGTTGTCCATTGGATGAGAGCCAAAAAAAGAGGAAAAAAATGTTATTGCCTTCTGAACTTTTAGTAAAACTGGAGCAAGCTTTCCTAGGTCAGGTATGTGTTATCCTCAAAGAACTAAGAGCATGCTTCTCTAGAATACACTAAGTGACATATAAAAAAAATAATCAATTTATGTAGATCAGGGTTGAGGAAAAATGTCCATTTCAAAGGACTTATGATTAAGAGGCTAAAATTTATGAATATTATGCACTTAGGCTGTTGTACTGATATCTATAATCTGCAAACAAGCTCTGACTGGCATTGTGGCATGCTTTATGAGCCCTAAGAGATGAGCCAGCTTGCAAAGTGCACCAGTGAGGTGCACATTTTGTTGAACATACAACAGAAATTTAATTTTTCTGCTTGAGAACTGAAACCTCTTTGGATGAAAATCAATGTTAACTTTGTAACTTAAAAGAAGTTGCTTTGAAATGAATTCCTTACAATTCTATGAAATAAACATCACACTGACTGACAAAAGTTATGAGTCTATCTATGAATGTGAATAATTAAGAATATAATTTTCATTGTTATCATTATCATCTTTAGCACTATTTTTAAGAGTAGTAGTAACAGTGCTATGATAGGATTTTATTTCATTTTTTATTTTCAAAATTTCCACAGGCCTCTTGGAAAGTATGTGGGAGGTCTGATACTCCTTGTCTTGAGTTAAGTAACCACCTCTACTAACAATGAATATAGGCTTGTTTAAGTTACTAAAACCCTTAATATTCTGTTCTGAATCACACCTGTGCTTGGCTGATCACAGACGTCACTCTGCTTATGATGCTCTTTCACAACATGCAACTTGTGGATATACACAGCTCTATCTGCATGACCTGTTACAAGTTCCCGCATTCCATCTCCATCCACATCTGCCAACAAAATGATCTTACAATTGGAAGGAAGAAGAAGGGAGGAAATTGGTTTAAAAGTCTCTTGTGTCGTCTCTGGAGCTAATCTGCAAAATATTTCAAACAAATTTGTTGAGTACAGTGTGTGGAAGATGTTTTGACCCAGTTACTGGTGAGGTGTCCCCAATTAAAGGGATGGAGAGTCCTTGCCTGAGTCAGTTTGGTATGTTGTGTTCTTGAACACAAAAAAAAAAACAAAAACATGAAAAACATGAAATAACACTGAGTCAGCCTTAAGGTTTTAAATGCAGATTGAAAAGTCAGCTTTTAACTAAAATCGCGGCTGTTTGAGTCCACATACTTTTCAAAACCTTAAGAGGTGAAACTCTGTCGTGCCAAAATTTTTTTAACCGGAAAGAAAAACTTTCATGACATTCAGTCATTAATATTTTGATTCGAAAATATGATCAGTGCGGCATCGATGACTGATCGGTTGAAAAAAGGACAATTAACTTGGTATTACATGACATAGCATCGGCACTCCAAATTCATCAATCTCATCATGTTTGGAGAATTAAATTGACAGATTTCAGTGAGAAGTCTCCACCAAAGGTAAGTAGTGAAACAACGAGTATAATGTAGGAATCATTCTCCCAGTTTCTTGTGGATGTGTTCATTTTTTGTTGTCAATAAAATCGCAAACAAAGTTGGTTATTTCGCTACATCCTGATGAGGGCACTAGACTGCAGGAGAGTCGAAACGTTGGGTCTATGGATTGTAACTTCTTGGTTACTTTCATCAAATCTTTAAATCAGTGTAGCATCAAACCATGTTTGAAAAATCGCATTCATTAGCTCCTCTACGACCTCATGGGGATGTAGACTTACAGTGATATAATATTATATAATTTCAAGTTTATAAACTTTTGTTTAGTGATTTCAAGTTGAAAATCTGAAGGACATTCGAAATAAAATGTTTCAAGTGAATTTCAAAGACAATCCAGAGATACCTCGGAAGTAAGGGTGATCTTCAGGTTAAAGTTGGTTATTTCACTACATCGTGGGTCTCGATCGAGAAATCCTGTGGTAGTATTAAGTCTGTTAACATATGTAATCGCAGAACTGTTCGTAGATGGTCGTGCGACATTTTGGATTTGAAGCAGATAATTAATAGAGGAGTGGGTAAAATTTCCGCACAGCCCCATACTATTGTAAAACAAATCTGTTTTCCCAATGGCAATGTATTGTTTTTGCCATAGTTTTCTCTATCCAAGAACCGAATGCATTATGTAGTTATGGGCTGTGCGAAAATTTTACCGAGGAGTGCAAGGATAAGAAAATCAAACCAAAGGGAGTGGGATGCCAATAAATACTAAGCCAGAGGTAGAAAAATTAGCAAACAGGGGAATGGGAAGGAGTATGTCCTTCCTCAGTACTATTTCAGAACCCCCTATACAATCTAACTGATAACAAAAGATTTTTTAGTTTTTAAGGAAAATGATTTTGTATCCCAGTACAATAGATCACAAAATCTTGCCAAGAGAACATCAATTACAGGCTAAATTGTTGCTGGCTGTTATTCTATCATAATAAATTGAGTAAGTGCCCTCCTTTCAATATAAGCACCCCATCTCTAATGAGCACCCCCCTTAAATTTGTTTTTGTTTATAAAATGACTCCATTCAATATCACACCTGTGGTGTGGTGGAGCAGCTTTGTACAGTTCATTTATTAAATAACCCTGTATATTTCCCCACCCCACCTTCCCAAAGCAAAATTAATGAGGACCCCATAATATCATTTTGATAATGGCGTTATATAAAAATAATATTCAAAATAAAGAAAAATTAAATTTAATCAAATAATAGTGCTATGAATCAGATGTTTTACATAATTCTTGTAACTTATGGTTTTCAGAGAAAGTTTTTGCTGATAACAGATTGTCAAAATGATGGAAGCTTTCTCATTCATCACTTCTTATCCTTGTACATCAAAGGTGGGTGGAGTCATGAGTTCAGAAGTCTACAATTTCTGATCTGCAATTGTGAATGATGTATCCATACTTTGATATATACAATACTGCCTTCTTCTTAAAAAGAGCACATTTCATTGGAAGGTGGTGTAAGGGTTATGCGACCCCTCTTATACTTAAAAGTAATATCATAATGGTAAATTTATCATAGGATCACAGCCAGCATTCCTATTTTCTAGAAAGCCACCAAAGTAGGACCTGAGTAATTGAGTATTGTCAACTGAGATGATAACGTAAACTGGCCACCATAAAGAGTTTAAAAGCTGACGTTTCAAGTGTTAGCCCTTTGTAAGAGCAATTGGAGGAATTGTCTGTTTTGTGTGGGTTTATGCAGAGGATGGAGCTATGCTATTGGTGGGAATATAGTGATGAGAAAGAAAACAAGAATAAATTCAGTTGAATGAAAAATGCTCATTGATACCGCAGAGATTGAGAGTGATAATTTGAAAGATAAATGTTTGTTCTTGAGTCTTACAGCTTACCTAACTGTGTATAAGGAATA
This sequence comes from Pocillopora damicornis, assembly GCF_964200805.1. Classification (NCBI taxonomy): domain Eukaryota; kingdom Metazoa; phylum Cnidaria; class Anthozoa; order Scleractinia; family Pocilloporidae; genus Pocillopora; species Pocillopora damicornis. Next base: position 31,115,980 of record NC_142670.1, on the reverse strand, counting down.
CCTGCCTATATTACTTCTAAATAAAGATCTCTTTTGTCAGTTGTAGAGAACCCCTCTCAATCTCTTGTGACTGCCTGAAAGTAAGACCTGCCTATATTACTTCTAATATGTTACTTCCCTGTGGGAGAGAGTTCCACCGCAGTTCATAGTTTCTGAAATTTAGAACTTTGTATATTTGTCTTTCTGTTTTTTTTCAGGAGGTTTCAAAGTACTTTTCATTGCCTTGGTCCAGTCTTTTTCTCATTACAGTAATGTTGCACAGAAATTGGTGAGAATTAGACATGTCTATATTTTTTATCTTGATGTTACTAGAAGCAACAGGATTGATACCTCTATCATTTCAATTTTTTCTAAAAGTCTCCTGAGGAAGTGACAGTCAAACCCAGAGTAGCATAATCCTTTCATTCCTAAGATCTTAGTAGTAATTCTCCTTACCATCAGCCATTCAATTCTTTTGATGTTAGTTTAGATAATTTGGCATTGGATCAACTAATAATCCCCTAATTGATATTTTTCCTTATTCTCATCACTATTCTGCTTGATATTGTATTGATTTTGTGAGGAGAAATTCTGTCTTGGTCACTTGTAGGACTTAAAGAGGGTACCCCTCCTCTCTCCCTTCTGGCTTCCTTCACCAGAAAACATTTGATTTAACCCTTTAACTCCCAAGATCTGATGGTTAAATTCTCCCTTCTAGCTGTTACACATTTCCTTTTACATTTGATGAGAACTTGGTGCTAGATTAAGAGAGCAGCCTTTACCCAATGAGTTTGAATATTTTCATAACCTGTTTGCTGAATAATGTATGGATATTATCAGGAGAAGTTTCATGTTAATCACTTCTGGGAATTAAAGCAGGGTTAAAACAACTAAATAAGCAATTCCCAACATATTGTAATTATCATGTGAAACTTTGTTATTCAGGGTATAAACCTCAGCAGTATCTGTGAGAGTGGCCAGGTGACATATGTCGATGGCTTAAGTTGTATATCTGAAGCTTTAGCTGATGAAAGTCAACAAGATGCCTTCAAAAACTCACATAGTAGCACAGTAGGAAATGAAAATGCAGATCACAACAACCCTTTTAAAAATGTCAGGTAATTCTTTTTGCAATTCTGAATTATTTAGCATGTCTGATTTCCTTCTCCACAGCAAGAGGTTTCCAAAAATATATAAAGTCTTTTCAAAATTTGGTTGAAAAATTTCAAGGATGCTTCCATAACTGGATTAAGTTGAGGTGCACCTAGTCCCTTAAACTGAAGTAAAACACAAAAATGTATACTGTGAGTCAACCCTTAAACTTCCAAGATCCATTAGTAATTCTTCCTACCTTCTGTCATTCTTTTCCATGTAAATTAGGTACTAGACAGAAGAGGTTGACCCTTTATCCGAATGTTTTCCTCTAGCTGATAAGCCTGTCTGTTCTCTTTAGCAGTTTACAAGATAATTAACTTTATTCTGTTTTTGTTAAAACTGTTCTACATGTGCTGAATTTATTAGTCAGACTGAGGAGTATTATTTTGTAAACATGAGATTACCCATAATGCATAGGAGTGAATGGCAAGTTCCTGAATTTCAAATATCAAGGTTTGGGTTTTTGCTGTAGCTGGGATGTGAGTTGGAAAACTTTCACAGTTCCTTTCTGATTCTCCCATATTGTTTTTAGAAGTATAGATGATCAAACTGTCTAAGGAAACCTGAAAAAATGCTTTTAGTAAGAAGGGTAGAAACAACCTTATTTCCTTCATGCCACTGTACATGTTTACTTAACTATGAAGTTCCAACTGTATCTATATATACTCCTCTTTCTGAAATGTTGTTTTGTTGAGGTTGAAAGCTGCTATTCTTAAATTGTTTTCTTAGAGCCCCAACATTTACTCTTCAACCATTATACAACAGAATCAAGTCATCTATGGGTACTGAAACAAAGCCCTGTTTGCTGCTGATTGATGATCCAACAGCTCTACTCTCCGTTGGAGTTCCTCTACAGCAAATCACCAATTTCATGCACTACTGTGCTGCTCTGATGTGTCACTCTCCAACTGTGGTGTGTAATGTCTCAAAATATCACCTCAAGACCTTTGATCTGGAATGAGGCTGAAGGTTACCTTGTTGTGATAGAGGCCAGTATCTAGTTAGCATGATAACAAATAAAAATTTACATTTGAGAAGCAGCAACTTTTTATAATAACAAGGTCACCCTTAGCCTCACTCTTGTTCAAAGGCTTGGCATCTAAGCATGTAACTGTAAAATGGGCTACTATATTCTTTATACTGCCATTCTGCCATACAATTCTTATGTGAGTTTTGGAGAATTTAGTATTGGATCATCAACTGCCAATCCCCTAATTGATATTTTTCTTTACTCTCTTTAGTGGTCTGCTTGATATTGTATTAATATTGCAAGGAGAAATTCCATTTTGGGCACTCATGGGAGTTAAAGGGTTAACTCATGCTTAGCCAATCAATTAGACAGTGGAAGAAAACTTTCCTCTCTCCAGAGTTTAACACACTTTTTATGACTTATTGCAAACTCAACTAAAACTGGCTTGGTAAAATATTCAGTCTCATCATTTGTATGAATCAATCTCATTAATTTTGTTGGGATCACTATGTATTTTTTAGGACTTAATAAACAACTGGCAGTGTCTGATCTAGGATTTCCAGCAAGGGGAGCAATGTGTCCCAGTTAACAATTTTCAAACCTTCCCTCTCCCCCCTCCCCCCCATAGCATTTATTCAAACTAGTACTTGAGAACCTTAGGAAATTGAGCCTTTTATGTATATTACATTCCCTGGATTTTGGTTCCTGCTTTACTTTTAATCTGAAATGTAAACCAAAATATTGTTTTAAGAAGATTTTGTACAAGAAGAAATTACATTTCCCTGTTTCTTTTTCTTTTGAAACATAATTTGAAGTGTGCCTAAATTATCCAGAACAAGTAATTGAAGGGACGTATTTGTTCAAACCGTGGCAATCCCATAATGGTGCTCTCTAGATAAGACACTAAACCGGCATCAAGAATTGATTTCTGACACATCGCAGACCATTTGGATTTAGGTCTGCTCATGCCAATGAACTACACAAAGGGTATCTGGGAAACTTGATTAAGACTTGTGCATTATTTTGGTGAGGGATGAGACCTCCCTCTCCTCATATTTACAATTCCTTGGTCTCCTTCTCCAATCTACTTAGATTATAGTAAAATTCTGTAGGATCTCTAGTAAACTCTGTCTTGATATAGTGAGGGTAGTGTGTCAAGAAAATTAATCTCAATTACTTTTATAATAAAGATTTCAATAATATTTCACCTTCAGTCAGATGGTTGCCTGGTTACACTTGTACATAATGACAATGACGTTGATGATGAAGAATCCAAGTTGCTATGGAAACAGCTATGCTATCTTACCGATATAGAGTTTCAAGTCAAAGGGCTTAGCAGTGGTTATTGTAAAGATGTACATGGACAGGTTAGTAGTGGGGTAATAAAACCTAAGGAACACACTTAAAGTTATGTGATGCATATTAATAGTCCCCTTGAGTGGGCACTACACTAAGCACATTATAACCATGTAGGGCCACAGAGATGTGAATTAACCCTATAACTCCCAAGATCTGAATGTTAATTCTCCCCTTTGCTGCTTAACCTATCCTTGTAAATTAGTCATGAGAATTTGGTGTTAGATCAAGATAACAACTTCTACCTGGGAGTGATAAGTTTGAATATTCTCATTAGCTGTTTTCTGGATAATGTCGGGATATTATAGGGAGAAGTTTCATGTTGATCACTTCTGGGAGTTAAAGGGTTAAAAAAGTTTCCTTTCTTAGCTAGATTGAGAAATTTACATGTGAACTATTTAAATAGTTGTATGTTCTTATCAGGATCAAAGAGTTACATCTTAAATTGTCCTCAGAGTAGTAACTACAGGAATGGAAACTACATGTGTGAAAAATTATATAAGATGAATTTTGCTTAATTTGATTGCTTCTTATCTATAATCTCTTCGAGGACAGATCGATGAAGATGGTGTCATTTATTAGAACATTTATCTTTTTGTAGATGTAGATTCTATGTCGCTGTGTCTCTGTTCAGTAATAGATCACAAGAGATGTCAAAATATGGTAAAAATATTAGTGAAATGCTCAGCTACGTCCCGTGTGCTACTTATTTGGACTTACCACGTTTTGACGTCATCTGTGATCTATTAGTGAACAGACGCACGGAAACATGGGAATTACTTCATCTTTACTTGATCGCAGGTGCTAGATGGGCAAATTCTTAAGTCTCTGAATAAGACAATCCATTGTCTTCCCGCATAGAGGATTAATTGGTTATGGGCCGTACACTGTTTAATTCTCCCTCTGGGATTGCAGATGGCTCATGACAGGAACAGAAAGGTTTATCTCTTTTGCTTTTTTTTTTTTCAGCTAACCATAAATATCAGAGACCAGAGGAACATTAAAGAAGGCTCCAAAGTTGTTCAGTACACGACTCACGACAAAAATGTCACTTGCTTCGCTCCTGGAATGTCCAAGGCTGTTCTTTAGAATAGAAGAGCAGATGAATCCTTTCATTCACACAAGTGATCAAAATCTTAACTCTCTTTACGTTTTCAATACCCTTAATTTCACTTCAATAGAATTTTGAGCTGAACAATGAGGAATATGAGTTAAGACAGCGAAAGAGTGTCTGATGTACCTGGAACAAGCGAAGGAGTTACCAGGCGGCTGAAAAACATTGAGAGACTGTTTGCAAGAGCATAAGCGAATCAGAGAAACAACAAAAGAAAAAAAACGGGCCTTCAAGACAATGTATGCTAACGATACGAAAAAAAATGCCTTATTTTGAAAATAGTAATCTTTTTCTTCCTTCAAAAACAATAATATTCCGTCCGTAAAGAAAAGTGATACTTAACCCTGTGAAAAAAAGTCCGTCAAGTTCAATCGCGCGAGTGTTTTTCATAATTCCACGATACACGCTTTCTGCGCGCGTAGAAGTGTAATAAAGGCAAGTTTCCCTTTAAACACCAGTTGAAGTACTATTTTGAACATTTTGTAGAAGAGTTGCTTCGTTCGTCAGCTGTTAGCGTTCATAGATATATGAAGCATTTGGGAAATTTGGTAAGCACTCAAGAAGCCATGGTAACTTTCGACTACGCCTCTAACAACTCTTGGCACCTTTCCAGCATGCTTCATAACTCGATGAACGTACGTTGACGCTTGAACCACTTGCTAATCTGGTAGACTTCTTGGGGAAATACTCAAAGTGTGGTAACATTGAGCAGACGGCTCGACACTAGATAAACTTTAAGAACAGGGAGAAAAATGTTCAGTAAAACATACCTAGGGGAAAAATAAAACAGATGAAATAATTTTCCAAATTTCTTAAGGTGCTTTAATGACTTAAAACGGTGATGAAGGTCCAAAACTAGTTATAAAATATAAAACAACATGGTCTCTTTAAAATTCGTGGCACCATTTACATATTACAAGGCCTCTGTTCTTCCAATGTCAGTTAAACAAACAAACCAATTACATAACGGGAAAAGAAACGAAGAAATTCTCAACTAAAGCTACTTTGTCATTCAGAAAAACAGGATTTGTTTCCACAAGATTTGTCCTAGACTAGTATCAGTTTCGTACATCGTGCTAATCAGTGGTTAAATAGAAAGGATCATAAAGAATCAAATTGGAAAATCACTGCTCGTTTCCCGTAATGTGATTAGTCAGTTGTGCGTGTGTGTATGAGGCCCCGCTAGCTATAGACGGACTTTAACTTGGTTAAGGACTGTCCTCGAGGTACTTAATCAGATTATAAAAGTTCTTTTTTCAGCTATGTATTTCGTCATTAGGACAGTTGGTAGGACTCCAAAATTATTTTTCGTTATGCCAGCCTTCTAAGAGAATATAGTTTACACTACGAATATCCAATTTCTTACGATTTACGAATTCTCAGGTCTCGACGACAACAGAAAATGTTAACTATGCCCTAAAGACGAATCCTCTAACGCTCCTATAAAGAACCCTTGCGCTAGATGATATTAATTCTTATCGCACATTAAATATTATAATAAAGCGTATCTTTCGACTGTAACTGGCTATTTCTATGAACAAAGTGAGCTCCGCCTCTTCACGTGGTTCCAAGATTGTTTTGTCACATAACAACATTGTTTTATGTTCTCGTGGTTGACCAATAAGAAGACGAACACTGCACGCAAGATGGCGGAACCACTCCTAAAATGTATCACTCTGAAGTACATGCTAGCCGAATAAGTGATAGAAAAATACTGCGGGCTCGATATCTATATTGAGAAACTATATCTCCTTCCCGTGGAAACATTTCGCTAGGAATTACTAAAACTGATGAGCAAATAAAAAACCAATTGCTCAGAAAATCTTAAATGTTCAGTAAATCCTTAAAAACCACACAGATTTTTAAAACTGTTCATTTAGGTGAACTGTCCTATTAAGTGTAACTTAACTGGTCCCTGAGGTGGCTTGGAGGCAAGTTGAGACCAAAGTAGGCAGGGAGTAGCAGGAATAGCTGTAGGTGACTCTACGGCTCTGCAAAACTTCCAGTAGGGGTGTGGTTCTACTACATTAGAAGGAGAAGAGTCCTCATTTGCTGCTTCCGCTTATACCTGTGCTATTATTGTGCCAGATTCAGTTGCCACAGGGCTTGGTCTGTTCTGAAGAACATCATCCACGTGTTTTCTTCAGGTCCGCCCATCATTTAGTTGACCTTGCAAGGAAGCAGGCCGAGTTTCTGTGCGACGGTACCAGACTACCACTTCTGACCACATGGATGGTCACGTGCGAGAAAAGTGTCTCCCAAACCATCTCTCTAAACTTGGCTTACTTGTCGTGATTATACAGCATTCAATAGTCTTTTTACCTGGCGACATGAGCACCAATATCAGGTCTTGCAAGGGAAAGTCGAGTGAACAGTTCTCACAGCTGAAAGTGATTGACAAGAGATGACTTGGTAGTAGCATATAGAGTGCTTTTGTCGGAAAAAAGGAAATTCTGAGTCCATCAATGAATACAGCTTGATAAATTGGGGACTGATGACTCCATAGGGAACTAAAGGGTCTTTGAAAATTGTGCAGTCACATCATTTGAAGAAGGATGGTGAAGGGAAACTAGAACTCGCCGAAAGCCACTACGTTACAGGAATTCTTCATATTCTGCAGAGGGAAATGCCGCCCTACTGTCACTGAAAATTTGAGCCGGATAATCATACCTCGATGTAGTACAAGGCGTTGACGTGCGAGTCAGCAGACGTTCTCTTCATAAGACCGAACACTCCAAGCCAATAGGAGTGAGCACCAACTATGAAAGGTAGTCCCTCAATGGATAGGTAGCAAAATCTACGCGTACACGTGGAGATGTCGGCGTGGACCATGATAACAGTGGCGAGGCTGGAGGAGTTTTACGGGTGTTTTGACAGAGTTGACATCCTAGAATGATCCTTTAAATCTCCCAATTTATTCCAAGTCACCGTACAAGACAGCAGGTCATTGATTTCAGCATGAACCTCATGTAGTCATAGCAGAATTGGCTGTCTCTGGAAGGGTGGTATAACAGTTCGAAGTCCCAACATGAGGCAGCCCTGCCTGAGAGAGAGCTTGTACTTGACGACAAAGTATGACTTCAGCATAGAATCGACGTACGAATGGACATGTCATCCATTTTTTGAAAGCAATATGGTCCTGCACCAATACAAGAGAGAGTGTGGGAGAGACTACGTGTCGTTTTATCTACCGAGAAGCCACATGGAAGATTCATTTTTAAACTCTAGCATATTTCTTGTACTGCAGTGAGGAAGGAGCCTTGACAAAGAATAGGCACTGGGAATTTCAGCAAATAATTTGAACTAGATTTCGTAACGTATGAGGAAAGGGAGAGGGACCAGGTACGAAGTCTAGCAGTTGCTAAAAACGGTGTCGCGAAGTCTGTGGCTGACATCTTCATACCAGGGTTTGTGCTCAGTTCCCAGTGTAACTTTGCGCTCGACATATGCATTATGTGGAAGCCCACCTGAACAATTATGGCAAGATCTTCGATCTGGCTTTAGATTCTCTTTTAAGAATTTAGGGACTTCGGGGAGTAGGCAATAGACGGGAAGCGGTGGAGTAAAACTACCCCAATTCCATACTGGATTGCGTCGCTCTTAAGAATGACAGTTGCGTCGTTCATGTGGTGACAATGGAATAGCACATTTGAAGATGAAACCAACATCTTGGCTTGGTTAAATGCTTTGTCATACTAGGAGGACCACTTGAATTCCTGGGTTTTTTGAAAAAACTGGTTGAGCGGTTAGAGGATTGAACTTAGCCAACAACAAGGCCCTTAGCTAATCAAGGTTCTCCATGCTTGCCGTTTGATTGATGGCTTCTATATTTTCCTCTGTTGGCGAAATCCCTTTGGCAGAGACGACACAACCGTGTAAGTTGAGGATTTCCGAATAAATTTACATTTAATGAGCTGAAGTCGCAGGCCATAATGGTTTAGGCAGCGAACATTGTCTAAGTTCTCGACGTGATCCTCTTAATAGTTACCTGCAATAAGACTCTCATCTTGCTTGCTGTTTCAAGTTAGTTTCTGTGTCTTTCTACGATGGCAATTTTCATCAGTGCGAAATGAGATCTCGGGAATCCGTCGCGATGGGTAAGGCTCTACCTTGATGAGAAAACCGGAGAGTACAAAATTGAAAGGGCATCGTAGGCTTCGGCGATATATAGTGACAGAAATCATGACAGCACTTCACTCGTGTGTGTCTGCAGCGGCGGAAACGCTGTTTGCTGTTAAATATTGCTCACCGCTCGAAGTAGCAACTAGCTCTTGTGGCTGTTGGATTGGAATTTTCCGTTTTGCTTAAGCTTGGGAAGATGATCCCGTGTTCGTCGCCAGAAATGTTTAATTCTCGGGTGACCACAGGCGGCCCAAGCTCACGTCTCGAGAAAGCCAACGATGAATTCATGAACGCGTCACGCGATGTGTGACTCGGTGTTAAGTTACGGGAGGAACCGTTGAAAATTTGAACACGTGATAAGGAATAGTATGGGGAACGAAATATGGTCGATTTACAACGATAAATATTTCGAAATATGAATATTTTACACGTAAAATCAATAAAACTTACTGCAGAAATCGCCAGAAACTACGACGGATACACAGGGCATGAGTAAGTTTTATTGATTTTACTTTTAAAATATTCATATTTCGAAATATTTATCGTTGTAAATCGACCATATTTCGTTCCCCATACTATTCCTTATAACGTGTTCGAATTTTCAACGGTTCCTCCCGTAACTTAACACCGAGTCACACAACGCGTGACGCGTTCATGAATTCATCGTTGGCTTTTTCTCGAGACGTGAGCTTGGGCCGCCTGTGGGGTGACTAGTACGCAGATAAACACCGTCAGCAAACAAGATGGCGGATCGACTCCAAACTGTAATACTCCAGAGCGCATGGTAGCATAAACGTAACCATATAATGCGGACTGAGGATATCTGTATTTTGTACGCTATAACATTCTTGAAGTGAGTGTCCATTTTTGTCTCGAGAGTTATTTTTACCATTTAAAATAAACCCAAGGTCGAAAATGAAAGGCAGAGTCGATTTCTTATATCTTTTTTGATCGTTTTGCTGGCACTGACCCAGGATGTCCTGAACCGGTGGGTCGTTCCCCAAAACTACCCGAAGATCGCGGAGAATTTTCCTGCAATTGCTTTATCTTTACTAAGCTTTCCTTGATCATTTTGAATAAACAATGTTCTGCTCCGAACTCTTTCAGAAGAATGGGAAGTGCGCGATCATAATACTCCTTTGCCTGAATGAAGTCAGACAGCTTTAGATGCACATCTCCTAGGTTCATGTACGTCATTCCAACGTCGGCAACCTCAGGTCCGTATTCTTTCCGAAGAATATGAAGTGCGAGATCATAACTCTCTTTTGCCTGGTTCAGTTCACCCAGATCTTTGAGTACATTTCCCAGCGCCATGTGTATTATTCCCACGAGACCATTCTCAGGTCCCAGATCTTTCTGGTAAAGGGGAAGTGCGAGATCATAATGCTTTTTTGCCTGAATGAAGTCAGACAGCTTTCGATGCACATCTCCTAGGTTCTTGTACGCTTCTCTAACTTCGGCTCCCTCAGCTTCGAACTCTTCCAGAAGAATGGGAAGTGCGAGATCATAATACTTCTTTGCCTGAATGAAGTCAGACAGCTTTAGATGCACATCTCCTAGGTTCTTGTACGTTATTCCAACGTCGTAATGCTTGGGTCCGAAATCTTTTCGAAGAAAGGGAAGTGCGAGATCATAATACTCCTTTGCCTGAATGAAGTCAGACAGCTTTCGATGCACATCTCCTAGGTTCTTGTACGCTTCTCTAACTTCGGCTCCCTCAGCTTCGAACTCTTCCAGAAGAATGGGAAGTGCGAGATCATAATACTTCTTTGCCTGAATGAAGTCAGACAGCTTTAGATGCACATCTCCTAGGTTCTTGTACGTTATTCCAACGTCGTAATGCTTGGGTCCGAAATCTTTTCGAAGAAAGGGAAGTGCGAGATCATAATACTCCTTTGCCTGAATGAAGTCAGACAGCTTTAGATGCACATCTCCTAGGTTCATGTACGTTATTCCAACCATGGGATGCTCAGGTCCGAGCGCTTTCCAAAGAATAGAAAGTGCACGATCATAACTCTTTTTTGCCTGGTTCAGCTCACCCAGATCTTTGAGTACATTTCCCAGCTTCATGTGTATTACTCCCACGAGACTTTCTTCAGGTCCCAGATCTTTCTGGTAAAGGGGAAGTGCTAGATCATAATACTTTTTTGCCTGAATGAAGTCAGACAGCATAAAATGCACATCTCCTAGGTTCTTGTACGCTTCTCTAACTTCGGCTCCCTCAGCTTCGAACTCTTCCCGAAGAATGGGAAGTGCGAGATCATAATACTCCTTTGCCTGAATGAAGTCAGACAGCTTTAGATGCACATCTCCTAGGTTCTTGTACGTTATTCCAACTTTGGGATGCTCAGGGCCGAACTCTTTCAGAAGAATGGGAAGTGCGAGATCATAATACTCCTTTGCCTTAATGAAGTCAGACAGGTATTGGTGCTCATCTCCTAGGTTCTCGTACATTATTCCAACTTCGACGTGCTCAAGTCCGAACTCTCTCTGAAAAATGGTAAGTGCACGATTGTAACACTCTTTAGCCTCTTTATGTTCAAGCAGGTCTCCATGCACTGCACCCAAGTTACTGTAAGTTCTTCCGACGTCAAGATTTTCAGGTTTGAGGTGTTTTAGACGGATATTAAGAACACTATTAAAGCATTCTTTTGCCACTTGGAATGCACCACGTTCTTGACACATCACCCCGAGTGTTTGCAGGTAATGTATGTCGGATTTAAACGTAATCTCTCCGGCATTTCGCGTTTCTTCCACGGAAAAATTATCTTTAATTTGCGTAATCAATACTTCTAGATGAGGAATGCAGTGACAGTGCTTCGCGTAAGTATCTAAGTAGGAAAGATGATCTTGTTGTCGAGTATCTTCAACGAACTGATAAAATGACTTGATTGCTGCCTTCATAGCTCCTAACTTATCAGCCTTGAGATAATCTTTAAGCACAGCGCGGATGGCATCGTGTACAACCTGATGGGTTCTTATAAAGAGAGCATTCTTCTCTTGGTAAAAAAGGAGCAGAGAGCATCTTTGAATCTTCACGCTGATAGCATCTTTATCGCCCATTTCCTCCACTAGGTCCCGAAAATAATTGGTTACTATCTCCAAACTTAACGGTTGCGGTGCACAAAAGAAAAGCAGAGTAAAAACGTTCTTGATTATAACATTGGTGGATTCAATTGCCTTTTTAACAGCTTCTCTTGTTACCTTACCCATTGATTCTGGATAAACTAGGTGATCGACAATTGTGTAAGAAGGATCTACTCTTCCTTCCTTAAGTTTCTCACGGTAATCACTCCAGCCAGAATTTGCTCCACCTTTGGTGTCACGAACGTCCTTGACGTAAGCGGCGGCTCCTGCTAAGGTAAGGGGCTGATAGTTTAATCTTTGAGCAACCTCCTCCGTTTCATAACCTGAGATGCCAGAAACCTTTTCTAGTAGGTGTACTGCATCATTGGCCTCCATACCTTTGCTGACTGAGACGTGATTGACAAAAGAGCTCACTGACGGAATATGCTCGGTGTCTTGTGTTGTGATCAGCAATTGACCTCTCGCCCACTTTTCATTTCCAGACGCTGGCAGGTAGGCATTAATCTTAGAGATACTTTCGACGTTGTCAACAACCAGAAGCCAGGTGGTGTAAAGCTCGATTTTTGAGCCCATTAAGGACTTCAAATTAGCAATCTTTTTGTCTGAGTTCAAAGCCGGATCGTTAAGTGTCTTAGTAATGGGATATTCTGGGCAGTTAATATTTCGGGCCAAGGAAACATACGAGTCAAGAATAGTGCTTGGGGTTTTAGCATCTATCGTCATCACAAAGGAAGAAGTAAAAGGAATTTGAGTGCCTTCATCGAAAAATCTTTTCGCCACGAGACCGGCTAGCTGAGATTTGCCACTTCCAGGGTTTCCAGAAATGTACAAGTAACTTAATCTGTTCTCGTTGGCCTCTTTGAGCTCTTCCAACTGTTTTGCAATTTTAGCCACCTCGCGATCACGATCTACCACATCGTGTGAAGGTTTGGGTGGCAGGACGTAGAAGGAAGAAACGTCCTTGTTTAGTTGAGCTTCGAGCACCTCCAATTCCTGTTTAAGATTCTCGACCTTTTTCAACACATTCTTTAATTCCTTAGTAGGAAAACTCGTCTGCTCTCTTATCACTTGAATTTTGTCTCTGGAGAGATCAAGAGCTTTGAAGGCATCTTCAACTTGTTGAATGATACATTGAAACTCCACGTCATTGATCTTGCCGTGTAAGGAGTGCGCATGACATTCATTACGAATCTCTCTGAGTATATTTAGTGCAATTTTGTAACCTAGCTTGAGGTGCCGACCGATACAATCAGAATAACAAATGGCATAGAACAACTTGGTGCAATCCCACTCAGCTGTATTTCCGTTAATCATGATTGCCAAATGTTCTGCATTAAACTCTTGTTTAGATAAAGATTCACCATCATAAAAGTCCTTTCCATTTTTTGGCGAGTCCTTCCATTCTCCGAAGTCTTCTTTGTAAAGTCTATCCCACTCCTTTTTGAAGAATAGTCGCAGACTCTCGGCAACTTCATCGGTGACGATATGACAAAGCCTAAAGAAGTTAAGTTGTTCGTCAGAGTATTCTTCTGTGGCCATATTCAGCTTGATCTTAGCTTGCTGTTGAGAGTAAATCAAGTGTATTTTTAGCTTCAGTTACTGTATTCGTCCTTTAAAGTCAGCTAATGCTATGTCGCTCAGAGGAATATATATATGTGTGTGCGGTCAGATTTATTAGCCCATAATTCGCTGAAAACAAAAATAAGACCAAAAAATGAACTTCGGGACTATCAGAAAACATGAATTAGTAATAAGAAGAACTTATCACCTCATAAAACATAATTAATAGATATGCATGCCCAAAAGGCGTCAGTCTTTCAATAAAAAAAAGGGAAGAAAATGGACTTATATCTGCTTAATGCAGGTTTAACTTTCTACACAACTAAGTAGTAACGGACCTAGCGCGAAGACCAATTGAAATAGAATGTAAGCAAGGTCAGCAGTTGGAGAGAACTCAGGCTCTTTGAATTATGGCTCTTTCCCGCTTCTTCTTGCTTTATCTTTATTACATGCACAATAAAATTTTTAGGCCTTTGGTATATGAGCTGCTACTTCCTAACGGTGGTTTTCTTTCTTTTCGCTTCATCTTTGATCAAAATACATCTTTTTAGACCCCACAAAATTCGATTTGTGCCCAAAACAAGAAGTAAAATTCAACTGCGTGTTAAAATTCTGACTGAGACATTTCATGCCCAGGAGCAAAAAAGCTCACAAGGTATTTGCGTTACAAAAGCAAGATCAAATCAAATGAAATCTGTAAACCTCAAAATATGGTAAATCAACTGTAAAATAGGTATACCATGTATTGAGCCTAGTGGCAGCTAAGGTACAGATATAATGAACAGAAGACAATAGTGGAACTCTGGAGACAGAAACAAACCTAGTAGGGAAGAAGAGGGAAAACGCGTTAAATCCAAATTTTAATACTTAAATTAATTGTGCAACAGATCAGAGAATGGAGTGAGAGAGCGAGTGGGGTAGTGAGTGAATTTTCCATACATACGTAAACCTCATCGTATTACTAAAAAGGCACACATTCTACACTATCAGTACTCATCGCTAACGACAAAATGGAATTATTTTTACCATCCTATAAATTGAAGAGTGAGTGAAAAGCTGGCTTAAGTTGCTGTCAAATATGCTATCCAAACACCATACCCAGTAAATAACAAATCCTACTCACCGTTTAAGGCGTCTTATGGCGACGCGATGCGCAACACGAGGAAGATCGAAGCGAAAGTGATGAATCAGCAAAGTTTTCTTTTCTCTCCAACACCTGTTGATCACATAATCATGATGTCAACACTTTATTTCTATTTTGAGATAGAAGTTTCGCGATTGAATTTGGTTGTACTAATTAAGTAAAACCGGAGCATTTTGGTTCGTAGTTACAATGTAGAAACTGAAAACAAACACCCCTCGTGACTGCGTGGAATAGTAATAGTGATGATAATAATAATAATAATAATAATAATAATAATAATAATAATAATAATAATAATAATAATAATAATAATAATAATAATAATAATATTTAACGAGGGAGCCCAACTCGCCACAACGGTTTTTAGTGGGGCCCTCATTAACTAATTAATTCAATTGATAAAATAATAATAATAATAATAATAAAAATATTAACAAAAATAAATAAATAAAATAAAATAAAATGTGTTTATAAATAAATTTAAAAAGAGTCAAAATCTTAAAATCGATAACTAATCGAAATATCAAAGTTTAAAATTAATCAAAATCTTTTTAAAAAGTTTTCAGCTTGGATTTAAAAATAGATAAGAGAATTGTTTCTTTCAGATCAATAGACACCGAGAGCTCCAATTAAGAAATTTATAGTTGACTCAGCTTTCTGGAGAAACAAAAAAAAACACACACACTCATTAATTCGAAAGCTTCGTAAAAGCAACCGAATTCACTCGAAAAAGGTTAAAACTGCAGCTGAAAGAACACAGAGCCACTGTAAACTCAGCCTAGGATTAATGTTCTGTCACTGACAAAGACTCAGAGATGACTTAAATGTTTACTAGCAAAATCTTAGCAAATTATCTTCAACTACGACAGAATGGTTAATTTTTGATTCCGACTTGAGATCAACTACCAATCTTTCGCAAGTGACTACAGTCTGTTTATTAGAACATTGAAACTGGTTGAAATTGACATCCTAGTGTGAAATTCCACTCTATCCCACTGTAGACTCAGGCTATTCAGAGGAAGATAGAAGCAAAAGTGGTGAGTCACGTGCACCAAAGTTTTCTTTTCTCTCCAACACCCGTTGTTCACATGATTATGATGTCAGCACTTAATTTCTATTTTGAGATAAAAGTTTTAATTACATTTTGTTGTACTAATTAAGTGAAACCGGAGCATTTTGGTTCGTAGCTACATCGTAGAAACTGAAAACACAAACCTCTGGTGACTGCGTGGAATAGACACCAAGAGCTCCAATTAGGAAATTTATACTTAACTCAAAACTTCCCGTAGAAACGAAAAAAAAAATGCGCACACTTATTAATAATGGATTAAGATGAAATCGAAAGCTTCGTAACTGCAACAGAATTCACTCGAAAAACGTTAAAACTGCAGTTGAAAGAACACAGAGCCACTGTAAACTCAGCCTGGGATTAATGTTCTATCACTGACAAAGACTCAGAGACGACTTAAATGTTTAGTAGCAAAATCTTAGCAAATTTTCCTCACCTACGACAGAATGGTTAATTTTAGCTCCGAATTGAGATCAACTTCCAATCATTCGCAAGTGACTACAGTCTGTTTATGAGAATATTGAAACTGGTTGAAATTGACATCCTAGTGTGATCAATCATTTCTCTCCAACACCCGTTGTTCACATGATTATGATGTCAGCACTTTATTTCTATTTTGAGTTAAAAGTTTTAATTAAATTTTGTTGTACTAACTAAGTGAAACCGGAGCATTTTGGTTCGTAGTTACATTGTAGAAACTGAAAACACAAACCTCTGGTGACTGCGTGGAATAGACACCAAGAGCTCCAATTAGGAAATTTATACTTAACTCAAAACTTCCTGTAGAAACGAAAAAAAAATGCGCACACTTATTAATAATGGATTAAGATGAAATCGAAAGCTTCGTAACTGCAACAGAATTCACTCGAAAAACGTTAAAACTGCAGTTGAAAGAACACAGAGCTTCTGTAAACTCAGCCTGGGATTAATGTTCTATCACTGACAAGGACAAAGAGACGACTTAAATGTTTAGTAGCAAAATCTTAGCAAATTATCCTCAACTACGACAGAATGGTTAATTTTAGCTCCGAATTGAGATCAACTTCCAATCATTCGCAAGTGACTACAGTCTGTTTATGAGAATATTGAAACTGGTTGAAATTGACATCCTAGTGTGAAATTCCACTATTAAACACCTTAAAACAGATCAAAAAATCTACACACCTCACAGATCAAGAAGCACTTCCAATCTTCGGTCTTGTATTAGAGTGTGCGTTTTGAATTTCAACACATTTGCAACTAAAACACGAAAGAATGGCACCAATTTGCACTCGTTTGAAACTCACGCTTATATTTAATACAAAAAGTAAAAAAAAAAAAACGAAAAACCTTCAGTAAACAACAAATTCTACTCACCGTTTAAGGCATTTTATGGCGATGCGATGCGCAACACGAGGAAGATCGAAGCGAAAGTGATGAATCAGCAAAGTGTTCTTTTCTCTCCAACACCTGTTGATCACATGATCATGACGTCAGCATTTTATTTCTATTTTGAGATAGAAGTTTCAATTGAATTTTGTTGTACTAGTTGGGTGAAGCCGGAGCATTTTGGTTCATAGTTATAATGTAGAGACTGAAAACACAAACCTCTGGTGACTGCGTGGAATAGACACCAAGAGCTCCAATTAAGAAATTTATAGTTGACTCAAAGCTTTCTGGAGTAACGAAAAGAAAAATACGCACACTCATTAGTTCGAAAGCTTCATAACTGCAACAGAATTCACTCGAAAAATGTTACAACTGCAGCTGAAAGAACACAGAGCCACTGTAAACTCAGCCTAGGATTAATGTTCTATCACTGACAAAGACTCAGAGATGACTTAAATGTTTACTAGCAAAATCTTAGCAAATTATCTTCAACTACGACAGAATGGTTAATTTTTAGCTCCGACTTGAGATCAACTACCAATCGTTCGCAAGTGACTACAGTCTATTTATTAGAACATTGAAACTGGTTGAAATTGACATCCTAGTGTGAAATTCCACTCTATCCCACTGTAGACTCAGGCTATTCAGAGGAAGATAGAAGCAAAAGTGATGAGTCACGTGCACCAAAGTTTTCTTTTCTCTCCAACACCCGTTGTTCACATGATTATGATGTCAGCACTTAATTTCTATTTTGAGATAAAAGTTTTAATTAAATTTTGTTGTACTAACTAAGTGAAACCGGAGCATTTTGGTTCGTAGTTACATTGTAGAAACTGAAAACACAAACCTCTGGTGACTGCGTGGAATAGACACCAAGAGCTCCAATTAGGAAATTTATGCTTAACTCAAAACTTCCTGTAGAAACGAAAAAAAAATGCGCACACTTATTAATAATGGATTAAGATGAAATCGAAAGCTTCGTAACTGCAACAGAATTCACTCGAAAAACGTTAAAACTGCAGTTGAAAGAACACAGAGCCACTGTAAACTCAGCCTGGGATTAATGTTCTATCACTGACAAAGACTCAGAGACGACTTAAATGTTTAGCAGCAAAATCTCAGCAAATTATCCTAAAATATTACAGAATGGCTAATTTAGCTCCGTCTTAAGATCAACAACTAATAATTGGGAATTGACAACGATCTGTTTATTATAACATTTAAACTTGTTGAAATTGACACCTTAGTCTGAAATTCCACTGTTATGGACCGAAACAGATTTTAAAAAAAGCACATTTTAGAAAAGTTTGAACCAGCAAAGAAAGTTTTTATCGACGAGTTCAGAAAGTGGAAGTGACGTTACGTTCGAACTTAGACTTCGGAGCCTGCGTGCACCGAAAAAGCTCCCTTCAGATTGAAAAAATATAAAGTAAATTAGTTTTCTACAAACCTGTCTACAGAATTAACTTGTGCTCAGCTCCAAGTTTCGACAAACAAACAGTTTCTACTCCTCTCGAAGTTTATGGCGTAGTAGAATTAACGAAGAAATTCCGAAACGTTCCCCGGTCCCAGAAGCCCCAGCGAATAATGTCGGACGGCAAAAACTTTTTTTGGGATCACTTTCTGAAGGAGCTTAGAAACCAGGCTCAACTCAGTAGCCAAGCCTACTGAATTTGTGCCCAGGCCTTTGCTTGCTTGCGTGACCTTTTTTGCCACTAGCTTATGTCGTCACATTGGAGTATACAAGAAACATCGGCTTGTAGTAAACACAAACTCAAATTTTTACAGCAGTATAGTGAAAAACGTTTTGAGACCGAAGGTAAGTAAGTATTTTAGTGTTTTTCAACCTAAATTTAGTGTTTTGCTTTGTAATTTTACAACGTACAGTGAATTGTCAAATTAATAACTCGAAAAACCTTCAGCCAAAATTAAACTCTTTATTAATAACCTTATACTTTCTTGATCTGATATCCCAATTAGCGATAACACCAGAAATTATTTGCTTTTGTGATATGAAATATATATATATACCTAACTTGTTAAAGTACGTTGTCATAAAATAATGCACCTAGCAGTAATTAATCTGAATACGCAAAACTGTACTTATTTAACGTTTAAATTGTTCCCTGGACAGCCTGGACATCTGAGGCAACTGATAATGCATTTTGGGAGTGGTGGGGATGTTTGCTTCATACTGGCTATGGCTGTACCTTTCCTTGAATCTGCCCTGTTGTTTGTGATAGTTTTTCCATACATTGTATGTTATTTTTTTCAGAAAATTTAAGTCTGCTAGAAGAAAAATTTTTTACAGAAGAATCATTTTCCTATAACGTGTACAACTGTTGCTGAAATTTGCAGTATTACTGATATTTTTATGATAACAGAATTGTCACAAAAATTATTTGACATTAAGGTGGTGTTGAAAACTGCATTGAGGTCTACTGAATATAGTTAAAGTACTGAATTTCACTCTATGACTTACAACTACAGAACATGGGGCTTTTTTATGATCATGTATCTGAAAAAAAAAAAGCTCTCTTGGCTCATTTGCATCAAGCCACCATATATAATGCAATCAATGTCTTGTTTTTTATATCCTGAGTCAGTGCAGAGTTAGAATCAATATTTGAATGTTAACTATAATCATATAAATCCAGCTGAATGTATTTCTTTCATTACCTTTCCACTGACTGCCAAACCAGCAAGCCTCGAGGCATTAAACATTGAGGACTTTTTAAAAGGCCCTGTATTGTATACATGTAGCTGCTTTGGGGAAGGGAAGTGGTAAAGTTTGAAACACAATAATAATAATGATAATAGTGATAATAATGATAACAATGATAACAATGATAACAATGATAATGATGATAATAATTATTTATAATAATTAATTTTTCCCATCCTTTGCTGCAAAGAATATTGAAAAATTTGCAATGAAACTACTCCAACTTCTCTGAGTATTCATGTGCTGGCATTGATAAGATAAAAATCAGTTCAGATGAAAGCAGCTACTGTTATTGCTTCAATAATTTTAGACAGCTGTTAGGAAAAATGGTTGTGTCCAATGGGGTATTGCTAAGTTCTTTCCATTTTTATAGCTCTGTAAAAATGGATTCAGAACTCATTCCAATGATTGCTCTATCTTTTAGGCCCAGCATTTGGTAAGTTCTTTCTAACATTGTGTGAAAGATTCCTTCTTCTTTTCTGATTGTTGAATTTTTTACGAACTTTCATGTTGGCTTCTCTCTGATAATATATGATCCATGCAGTACTGGGCACAGAATCATGTCTGCTGCTGAAATGTTCTCATAAAGCAAGTCATACTTATGCTTCAAGAAAATATTCATTAAGAATTGTGCCATGTTGTTATAAACATCGGAGTTGACAGTAAAAACTTTCTTGTTACTGGCTTGAGACTGACTTTCTATCAGTAGAAAAATATAGTCTATCACAAAATTGGAAAGTTTGCCGTCACTTATCTTGTGTTTAGCTGGAAGGAGCTTTTCAACATCAGTTGGCTCCCATGCTTTAATTCTAGGATTCCCTGAGATTTGGACCCCAGCCATGGCAATTCCCTCTGCTTTGCTAATACTGATGCTACATCCAGTGTAGAATATTTCCAGGGTATACTTCCAGTAGCTGTCTTGAAAATGCCAGGTTTTTCAGCCTTTAATGCATAGTAACCAGGTGGAAGACAAAACTTGACAGGAAACTTCTTCCTTTTTAGAGGCATACTGGGCATCTGTGGTAGACAGTTTTGGACCTTAACAGACATAGAAGAAATATGTGTAACCTCTTGCATGTCTTCAACCTCATCTTTTTCATAGAAGAGGAGATATGCTTCCTGGCTTGTAGCTTCAAGATGTGAAGACTGTCGAACTGTGGTATCACTTGAAAAATACCACCTCTCTTCTCTTTTTAGGTAACACACATAATGACCAGAAGAAATGGTGGTACCCTCATGGACAATAACACTTTCTCTTTGTAATCTATTAAGTTGTGAAGTTTTTTTCCATCATTTTGAAATCTTACCATTTGAATGCAAAATGACAGAGGTGCCTGGCATGTGACTAGCCTCTTCCATGCATCAGTACTCTGGGAGCAACTGATGTAGTAAAAATGAAAGAATGCATAATTTAATATTTGTGCAATTCATTATATATAGGCAGGAATCAGCAAGGGGAGGGGGGCAGGGGGCTACTAGTTTTTCAAGTAACTAGACAGCATGGAATGAGGCATTACACATACTGTTGCTTCTTCATCTTCTAGTTACTGGAGGTCACCCAGTCAGTCTCCTATACCACTAACCATGATCCTTGACATCACCATCACCATCATTACCATCATCATCCTTGTTGTCATCATTGTCTCTTTATTTGTTAAATGATGTTGTATTGAAGGCAGCAAATAAGCTAATGTGGACTTATTGCATTTTGTATTTGTATGAATTTTTATTTCATTATTTGCCTTTTCTCAATTGATTACAGGAATGAATTGTATTCTTCACAACACACAGACACAGAGACCAGACCACAGCAACAGGGACTGCATCTCCTACTCTTTTCAATCCATGCATAAGAACTTGAATTTGTACAATTGTAGTAGCTTTGACATTCCTAATTTCTTGCACGGGAAGAAAATAGTCTGCTTTGTGCATTGTAGTTTATAGTGTTAAGCACTGTAGCAGTTATCAAAAAAATAGTTGTATTTGTGTGTCCTTTTGGTGTTAGGTTTAATGCTATTAAAATTTGTTACCTGCTACAGTAATAAGATGATTCCAGCTCCACTGGGTTAGAATAGTCCTTCAGGAAGCTCTGTATAGTACAACCCTTAAGAATGAATAGACAAACACCACTAATGGAACAGGATAAATGTTTGAATAATACTGACTAATAAAGTGTGTGATTGGGTATAAGAAATACTATGGTAGCTTGTCTTTGTGATGAGTATTTGACTTTTCTTGTAGTTATTGGCTAAACTAAAAATGTAAATGTTGAGTGCAAATAGAACTGTTGTCATTGTTGTCAATGTCAATGTTTATTCTCCCACATGCAAAAGAAAAATGTAAGGGTGGAGGTGATTATTATAGAGATCATTTTGACCACAAAATTTACTTTTTGTAAGAAAGAATGTGTAGTAAAGGTGTAGTTCTAGAAAGAATTGAAAGATCAACACACTCCCACCCCAAGTAGGATCATTGAAAATTCCAGGGGAGAGGGGGTCCAAAAGTGCCAAAATTTTTTAAGGAAATGCTTGACATGAAATGAATTTTTCAAAGGGGAGGGGGGGTTGAACTCTACCCCCCCTCAGAAAAAAAAAGAAATCAAAAACAAAAATTTCCATGTGGCAGGGACACCATTCCTGGATTTAATTTTGCAGTCTACAGGTTTGTGATTGTAATTAATTTAATCCACAGGAAATTGGCATAGTCAATTTAGGAGTTACCAAGATTATCAAGTCAATATGGTCCAGAAACTACTCATTTGTCCAGAGGGTGGGGCTGGGGGAGGGGAATGAGGAGGGGTCGAAAGTGTTAGGTTTGCGTACCGTTTTCACTCTTTGCACTCCTAGTACTCGTACACGCACATTTTAGATGAACGCGCAACACAACAGTGTCAAAAAATAATCGAGCAAAGAACTACGACTTGCAAAGCTTCCAGGACTAATATAAATTTACCGCCATAAACAGTGAAAAGGCCTTAAACATTTTACTCGTAGCTCCGTACAAGGTACAACTTCCTGTGACGTTCTAACAAGATTATCCAGTTGTCAAATACTTATTTTAATATACGTATTTTAATTGTTTCATAAAGTCGAAATAAGCTTAATGTCAAGAATAACTAAGCGGATTACCACACTGATGACGAATTTTGTGGTTCATCAAAAAAGTACTTGGTTCAATTACACAGTTCACCGATGGGTTGATGTTGTTTGCCTGCTGGGATTTTATGTCTTCCACTCCAATATCAATGTTATTTTGACGTGCTAAAATAATATTGAATACATTTTCAAGACCTGTTTTAGATGAGGTGCACTTCTTGTGATTGTGCTGCAATCCAGTGAGCCCTTCGGAAAAACATGTCACTGAGAGCAGAGCTTGCAAGACACTATTCAGAAAGCAAGTATTTCCAAGGTTTGAAATTCCCTTTGGATCCATTTGACCGTGAGTAATATTTAGAATTAACGAAGAAAGTGTATTATAACCAAAGGCAGAAGATTCGTATATGTACGGAGCGGAGCGAGATAAGGTAATATTATTTCCCGCGAAAATTACACAAAAAAAGGTAATAGATAACTTCCCATTTGTTTTTTCTGGAAAATTACAACAACAAAAAAAAGGTAATAGATAACTTCTCATTTGTTTTTTTCCCGCGCAAGTAACAAAAATGTTTCCTTCCCTGTCCCCCTCCAACTACACTTCAACCAGTCGGGGGTGGTGAGTGAAAAATTGTTTAGGTTATCAAAAGGCTTGGTTCCCTAGTTGAGCTCCTTCAGAAAGGGAAAGCACACTCCGCCATCCGTCAGAAGGAGGTCATCTCGGGTAGATTTCCGATTACGAAATCCGAGCTCGCCCGATGTTGTCTTCGTGATGAAGGCCCTATTTAGCATATTAGACCCGCAAAACAGAGTAGAAACGAACACGTGCTTCGTTTTCGCTCATGACTTCGTATTAGGCGTAAGATATTTGCATTTTTTTTCCGTTGCTTACCTATATTACAGACTCCAATAAATTTTTGCGATGCCTCCTTTTCGCGGATGGCCGATTACAACTACAACATAGTAACACCTCCACGAAATCTGTCAAAAGGAGGATGTTACAACACCAGAGGTCATCTCGGGTAGATTTCTGATGACGAAATCCGAGCTCGCCCGATGTTGTCATGAAGGCCCTATTTCGCATTTTAGAGCCGCAAAATAGAGTAGAAAGGAACACTTACTTCGTTTTCGCTCATGACTTTGTATTAGCGTTAGGATATTTGCATTTTTTTCCGTTGCTAACCCATATGACAGATTCCACAAAATACATTTGACGCCTCCTTTTCACGGATGGCCGATCACAACTACAACGTAATGACATCTTCACGAAATCTGTCAAAAGGAGGATTTTAAAACACCGGAAATCTTCTGGATTTCTGATGAAATAAATTTAACGCAGTTACGTTCAGAGTTTAAGCGATATATTTTTATTTCTAATATGGTAATTGATAAAAAATTGTACATTACCTCGATTGGACGGAGATTAAGTTTGAATATAATGTAGCAGGCGATATTACTTTTGTCGACAAGGATAATCCGTGACTTGTCTCACCTATTACATTTTCTCTATCTGCGTTGTGCCATGATCATCATTGAAAATATTCTACGATAATATTTTTTACAATATTTAGATCAGGATTTTCAATTCTAAACGCAAGAGCGTACTTAGGGAAAGATCTATAGGAAACAGTTTCTCATGAATACATTTTAAAAATTCTTTTAGCTGACTTCTACATAGATAAAAAATTACTACACATATATATTTCACTTCGACGATTATCTTAATAAACAATTAATGGGAAGTTCTGAGAATCAGTTTTTAATACTACATGTTAAATTAATGGTTATTTTTCTCTTCCTGCTTAAGGGCTCTTTCGCAGTTTGGACAACGCCAGTTTGCACTTGAATCTTCCAAAATAATTGTTGAAATGCATTTCCTGTGAAAAAACTCCTTGCAGCTACAACATTTCACACAACGAGAAGGAGACTTCGAGTCTGACTCTTCCCTCGGCATTCTACACTCGCACATTACCGAGACCTCTTGAACAAAAAGTGGCCTCCTGTCTCGACACTCGGGTACTTTAGAGAGGGGAAAGGGGTCGAATGATCCACTCTCCAGGCTCTTTAAAAGATGTTGTCTTATCAGCTTCCTGTCAAATGTCAGATTAGAAGGATTGTGGCCATGTAGTAGCGAAACCAGAAAAGCAATAGCATAAACTCCACAGTCATCGGAATTGTTCTGGTGTTGCACATTTGGTACAATGACCTTAAAACTAGTTCCTTCCTCGTATATAATTGATGCAATCTGTTTCTGCACGAGGGCTGCAATTCTTCCCGAAAACAGGCTGTCGTACAGATAAACTACAGAAGGAGTGTAGCATCCTACAGTAGATACCAACACCCAATGATGGCTGCCAGTATTCAGGATTTGTGAAAATTGGCCTTTTTGAACAGAAAAATTAAAAATAGGCCCCAAAGTTGTATTTTCCAATCCTCTTGCGTGAGGGAACTGTTCCCTCAGAACAGACTGAGCTGCACCTACAATATGATCGGCGAGCCAGTCTCCAGTTTAAATGGTGCTAATGTCCTGTTCCGAGAGATGGAATTTACCGGCCTTTGAGGCGCTTCTGTGAGAGCTCTTTACAAATTCTACTTCATCATCTTTTTTGTTTTGCTGGGCCAGGTTTGTGTTCGATGTCGCGTTTACTGAAAGGATGATGCATGTGTTTGCAGTGCTGGTTGTGCTCGAGGTTGTGTTAATGGAGGAGATGGTGTTTGCGTTTGCGGTGCTGGTGATGCATGTGGTCGTGTTTGGTGTGTAAGGGGTGCTTGCCTTTACGGTTTGATTGGCATTTGAATTTGAACCATTAGAGCTATTCACGTTCACACTGCGGTTTATGTTTACTTGAGCCTCGGCGCTTGAGTTGGCATTCTTGATGTGTGCGAGTTTCGGCTGTTTGGCAGGCTGGCGTTCTATATCGTTTAAGCTGACGTTATACCCCCTTTTCATGTTGTTCGCTCTTTCCCCTACACGTCCAGTGAAAAGATTTTTCTTCTAAGATACTGGCAGCCTTTTATAGTCTACTTTCTTTTTTTTCATCCTGCGCGAATTCTTTTTCATAGTAGACTTCAGGAGAGGAGCTTCCAGAATGATACCGTCCTCCTTGGCGGCTGTTTTCTGCAGAAGGCAGAGACACTCTTCAAGCTTTTCCTGAACTTGCCGTAAACTCCCACCAACTTCCCACGCCTCTGCAGTGTAGGTCAGCTTTTTATCTGACCCAATAGTTCATGACATTTTGCAGCATGGGTTCGGGGTCGTAAAGTCGATTGAGGTATATTTTCAAACTGCGACGATTGCTTCTGAAGATCGTGAACCTCGTCATGCACACATGGAGGTGAGTCGACTACTTTCCCATCAGCAATACCTTTTCACCAGCTAAGAGCACATCTCTATCGACACTGAAGAATGGGGAATCTCGATATTCTTTTGGAAGTCTATCGAACGACCATGACGGGACGTGCTGGAATACGGCAAAAAAATGTTTGCATGGCGGCCGTTGCCTCTCCCAATCAAAGCACTCACAGCTTGGCTGCTTGGTCCCAAACATGACTTTGTACATCTTCTTCTCTTCGAGGCTACTTTGGCTTTTCACCAAAAACTCGCCATTCTCCATGTCAATAACTGTGACATTGCTACTTGGGATAGACTCCGCAAGAGATAGCCTGTCCATGGAATGTTTTATGATGTGGTGCGGTCGTTCTCTTAAATAGGAAGGGATGGCAGAGTTATAGCGTCGAAAACTCGCTTGAAGTTTTGTATTCAATTCCACATACCTGAGACACAAAAAGGCCATGAGAATGTTCCTTTTTACTCCATGGTAATGGTATTTGTATCACGCCTTTACAGACTGTCTCGCCTTCCACTTAGTCACTCTCTCATATTGAAAAATAATAGATCCATAGATATCTATTTTCGCAGTGTGACACTGCTCTAAGAAAGAATCTTAATACCTGGAAATAACTTGCCAATTGCAGACATCTCCTCTTCTGAGAAATCCACCATAAAATATGAGGGGTTCCAGGTGGGGTTCCAAGACTTAATTATCGAGAGGGCTTCATAAATGGAATCTGACGTTTCGCTTTGGATGACGAAACAGCCTACAATTTGATAATCGACGTTGGTCTTCACAACGACAAAGAAAAGAGGGAGGCTGTAGTTCGTGGTCTTATAAGTAGCGTCTAGCATACTTATTTCATTTCCATAGCGTTCTGAAAGCCGTCGTTGATCTTTCGTCTGGTGTGCAAATAGGAGCCCTTTTGTTGGCGTCTTCAATATGATATCTTCATCATCCTCCTCACCATCGCTACGACTGCTATCATCATCTTCCCCATTTCGTTCCTCTCCCTCTTCGTTGTAAGTTACATAGGGCTGGAACGCAAAATAATCCTCAGGAGAAATCTCCCTCCAAAGCTTCACCTTTTCCTGAAGATCCTCCTGGTCAATTTTCGAGAACCTTTCTTTGACTAAGGATTTGTACATGTGACTTCTAATCGTAACTTTGGAGGGATAAAAGCGTCTGTTGGTCTTCAATGGCGCTTTTTTCCCTCGATATAATTCTCTTTGCACAAAGATCTTTAAATGTCGGCGTATCTCTTTCTCTGATCTTGCTCCTGCACATACGAGTTCTTGTATTTTTGCCACGAGCCTCTCATCTATGCGCTGAAACAGACCTCCTGCCTAAATTCAAAATTAACAAAGAAATGAATGAATCAGAAATCAAGCGTAAAAAAAAGTAAATAATGAGATTAAGAAAATCGAAAAATAATTCTTACGTACACGACTAAATGCGGTTTTTGACCCACTCATTTCTATGAGAAGGACCAGTTACGTAGCCCGCAACAAAAACTGTGATGACGGTAACTGGGTATTTAATTGTAAGAGCTTACTTCTCCAGTTGGGTGCACGGTGTGTTCATCGACTGAGGGAAAATGGATGTTAATCCACCTTTCAGTTTTTGCCGTTCCAGCATCTATGGCGTTGCGCAGCTTTTTGGAATGACTCTTACAGCGCCACTCCGTCTTTTGCGAGATCTAGAGGTCAAAAGGAGGAACACAAATTGACCATATCAAACTCTTTCCCCAGTGCGACGAACATTTGTTTTTCTCGGTTCCAGGTGTTCTCAACCACTAACCCTACGTAATGCGCATGCTCTCCGTTACGAATTTTCAAAATGGCGCACAAACCAAAGAAAGAAAAAAAACAAAGCGACTTTGCAATGAATACTCAACATAAACCCTTGTTAGAAAGGCGAATCCACGGAGGAAAGATACAAAAAAAACGAAAAATTTACGAAAAATCCAGCAAACAAGCTTAAAAAAGGCATTTATTTAGACTTCGTACTTCAACAAACTTCACAAATCTTAATTTTTTTATCTTGTAAGTAAACGATGGCAGACTAATTCCCGAAGCGCTTTCTGAGTTTCCCGATCCCTCTCCTACTGCTTTCACGCTTACAAAACAGGAAAAAATCAAAAGGAGGAAGATACAGCTGTTTTGAAACGCCATTTGACGAGGGTAAATCTGCTTTTTGTTCGACACTTTACATATCAAAACAAAGGAAATTTGTTCCTCTTTTTTATTCTGGCGGTACATTTTTAATTTGTGCCTGCGTAAAAGAGATATCGCCCGAGACCCTTCGCTCGGTCGTGTTTTGATCAAAAACGCCTTGTTAATTTCACGCAACCGCTCGGAGAAAAGGTAAAAATGACGAGGGAAAAACTTTACCTTCAAGTTAGAAAATTAGCGAAATAGAAAGCCACAATATTATAGTTTAATATTTCAGAGGTACATTGAGTGCTTTTTCCGTAGAGAATCCGCACGATGGTAAAACATTCGAAAATTACACTCGATTTGAGTGGGGTGTTGAAGTGGGCGTGGTCACTACATTCATTTTAAGACTGTTTGTACCCCATGAGTTTGATATGTTTTGTGATGTCATTTATAGGTCGGCGTTTTCCTTGTTTTAATTACATTTTGCAATTTCTTTATTCCGACTTACCTTGTACTCCGGAAATTTGATGATTTCTCTCATGTGCACTTGAGCGTGACAGTTGAGTTTCTTGATTCTTGTAAAAGCTTACCATCTCCATTTCTTCGATAGGCGTGGTCACCGGCCTATGTTTTTGGAAAAAAGAAGTCTTCTTGTTAATGAAAACTTTTGAAGCAGCGATATAACACCACGTTTCCACTGAAACTTTCTTCCATGTTGGACATTGAAATATCCTATCCTATCGAGTCCTCTTTTCAGATCATTTACTCTCTTATCTTTATGCAAGGAGGAGGAAACTCAAGGCTACTTGATCTTGACCTTTAGTTATTAATCAACGCAAAATAAAAAATCTGCAAAATCATTTAAATACAAAATACTTTCAACGTACCGCTTGGTTTCTCCTTTTCTCGCGTAGATGTCCATCTACACCATGTTGACAATCGTATACCTTGTGATTTACCACGACAAATGGGACGTGATCAAATGGCAGACGACTATCCTCCCATAATACCTTGTGTTTTTTAGCTGCCAAGTCTATGTTACAAAACAAATTTTTACAAATTTGAGAAGCATACTCAACTTGTCACCCTTCCTTTAGACGATGTGTCAAAAAGGATCATGACATCGATAATGATACCTAGTTACCTGTCACTTACGAGCATGCATAGGGCCCGTCAAATAAGTGAGATATCGTTCTTACAGTCAATTCTCATCTACCGCTCACCATCCCCCCTAAGTGCCTTTAGATCAAATCCCCCTACTTTATTCAAATGTCTACCAAGAAGCATCAAGCCCAGGATATTACATGACGGAAAAAATACAATCGCATATGACAAGAAGATTGGCCTCTCACCTATGTTTCCAAAACCTTTGTCAGTTGACTTGCTACAACAGAATTTGGTGACGGTGGCAGTTTCATATTCTCGAAGAATGAACTCTGCTGACCTGACATCCTTCACCAGACCTGACCTTTCAGACAACTTTCTCTCAAACAATGAACTCACTTCTTGACAAGTTAATTTACGTGTCATCATAGAATTGGAAATTTTGTTCAGAAAGCGAAATTATCGATTGGAATACGGCCGAACGCTGAATACGAATTGAGTGAGCAAACAGATACTTTGATATCTCGCACGATAACAAACTTCCCGCCTTTGCGAGTTTGGACTATTCAATTGTCTGGGAGTTAATCGACCGTATCATTTATCTTTCCTCTCCATTTCCGGTGTTTTAAAATCCTCCTTTTGACAGATTTCGTGGAGGTGTTACTATGTTGTAGTTGTAATCGGCCATCCGTGAAAAGGAGGCATCGCAAAAATTTTGTGGAGTCTGTAATAAAGGTAAGCAACGAAAAAAAAAAGCAATATCTTACGCCTAATACGAAGTCATGAGCGAAAACGAAGCACGTGTTCGTTTCTACTCTGTTTTGCGGGTCTAATATGCTAAATAGGGTCTTCATCACGAAGACAACATCGGGCGAGCTCGGATTTCGTAATCGGAAATCTACCCGAGATGACCTCCTTCTGACGGATGTCGGAGTGTGCTTTCCTTCAGAAAGTGATCCCAAAAAAAATTTTTGCTGTCGGACGCACCTCTATTGTACAGAATAGAGCCCGCGTCATGAACCGCTGACTGTCCTAAATTTCTGCCCATGTGGACCATAACGGCCAGTGGACTCTCTGTTCCTGAAGTGTGGAACAACCAAATTCCCTCATGTCAAGGTCATTGAATACTTCCGAAATGGACATGGCTAGTTATCCAAAATCATAACAAAAATTTTCATAAATGTCTCAAATACAGTACCGACATAAAAAGCTTCGCTCTCCGAGTGTGCTCGTACGGAAGGATTTGCCTGTCGCGGACTCGGTTGGAGTGTTTCAACACACTTGAGAGGCAAATCAACAAGATCGCATCGTGCTGTAGTTGTACGGTTTATGCAACTGGAAGTGCACAATCCGCTCAGCTGGATCGGAGCTAAGTTTACTTGATTAGCCTAACATAACTGTAAGACATAGAGATCACACTACAGTACCTCTTTGGATTCAAAGGAATTGAGCAGCGCTCGACCTTGAAAGGAAGGAACAAAAACACACATTAATAAGTACTTCACAACCTCGGTAATAGTTCAAGCTGCTGTAGTTGTACGCGGAAATTCCCTTCGAAGCCTTTTCAATAAATCGTGTCGATGTTGTTTGTGTTCGTGTTCGTGTTCGTGTTCGTGTTGGTGCAAATAGACTGTATTTTCAGTCAGCCCTTGATTAGTTAACGTTTCAATCGAACGCACAGCCCTTCAATCTATAATCAATTTTCCTCCACGGTTTAATCGCGAAATTAATTTCTTGGGTAGTTCGTCATTTTTTGTTGACTTCAAGGCTTGTCGTTAACATAACACTTTTCATAAAATTCCCTTCTAATGATTTCGGTTAGAAGGACTACTTCTTGTGCAGACACAGCTAGGTAAAAAATGGAAGTTGGAAATTTCGAAACTTCTTGTCGAGCGCAGACATTACCTGTGAAATAATGCACCTGTTCCCCGATTTCCAAATCAAGCTTTCGTTGCGAAAGCTGTTTCGCAATGAATAACAACCATGCAAAAATTTTCTCAGAGATTGCGTGATGTCTGGGCAGTACCTCACGAATACTAAACCGAAACACGCATGTCACACACTCAAGTGACTTTCTAGCTCATTTTACTTTTTCGCATTAGGCAAAATTCAACAATTAAGAAAGGGAGTAAGTTTCTAAAGAAACTGTGGTGCTGCGTCGATGGGAGAGTATAACAGGCCTATAGGGTAATTTGGCGATTCGCTCTGACGAAGGGCTAACGCTCGAAACGTCAGCCTTTAAACTCTCAACAATTAAGAGTTCCTTTGCCAATCCATTTTATATCAAGCCTTGCTTGGTCTTATATGGTTTCAGTGAAGGGGAAAAGGGTTAACTCTGCCGAACAGGATGTTTTTTTCACCAAAACTCTGACTACTCGCAGTTTAATTTGACGGCCGCCAGAACAATTTCAAGAACTGCATGAACGGATTAGTGTCAGTATCAGTGCAACTGGCACCTCCCCCTCCTCTAACCCTACAACAGTCAACTAATAACACTGGGTTTATGTTGGATTGGGGGACGGGTAGGTACGCTGTTGTTAGGATAATGACATTGATCTATTTCACTTAGGTTTCGACGTTCCTGCTCCTTCAGCAGTAGAGAGGGTGTCAAAATTTTTTATTTCAGTGCTCGTTGTCACTAATATCTCCTCTGGAAAAATACTTGGTTGTGTCATATGATAAAATTTACCTAATGCCCCCATAAGGCTCTTTAAGATTTCTATGACCCTCCCTCCCCCCCATCGGCAGTTAATTGACAGTCATTATTCTACAGTACCCCCCTTAATACTCTGTTGGCGATGACTTTCCCCTTTTCCTCTCCCCCTGAAAACCATGGGTATCCCCTAAAATTCTAAAGGAGTTTCTAGGATTGAGTAATGAGTAGCATTCGTATTCATGTTACTGCAGCTGCATTTTGGTCAGAAAAATAAGAACAAGAACAGTTCCTGCATTACAATAAAAACACAACGCTATTCCAAAAGTGACAACGCGTATAAAGGATGATGAAAATGCTGAAAAGAAATTATAGAAGGAGCGAAAAAGTGAGGGAATAGTCAATCTGTTCCTCGAAAATTTACGACATTAAGTTTTGTGATAAAAAAGGAATGGAAACAGCAAGTTAGTTGTAGTCAGTTAACCAAATAAATAACTTTTATTGGTTAAATATCACACAAAATAGACAAAATACTAAGCTATGATGTAAAAACTGCATAAGAAAGCTTCCTTCCTCTACATATAATTACAATGTTATGTGCTCTTAGAACCAACACAAAGTTTATCAAAGCATACCAAAATTATAATATTCTGCAAATACCTATAGTAGGCCAATAAATAATTGTGTCTCGCCATGTGTTTTTTTTACGTCGGTCTTTACCGTCTTCTTACAATAAAATATTCTTTGCAAAACATCAGGTTCTGTTCAGACTGCAACCAGTAAAATTTAAGTTAGAAAATACATGAGAAATACGTGTAAAGAGGTTTCCTGCATAAGAGAAAACTTACTTCATTGATAATTAATAACATCAATGAGGTCTAGGATGTATATAATACTATATAATATCATGCATGTATATTATATAATAATAATGATAATAGTAATTATCAATAATAATAATATCTATGATAATAATGATAAAATAAAGAATGATAATAATAATAATAATGATGATAACATAACAATGACAATGCTAGCGACAGTGACATACTAGTGATCATGGTGATGACCACAACGACAACAATGACAGTGATAATGATAATGACAATGATAACAATAATGACAAGGATAACGATAATAACAATGATAATGACAGTGACGGTGATAATGACAACGATAATGATTATAATCAATGATTAATGGTTCATTTTGACTTTAACCCTTTAACTCCCAGAGGGATTAACATGTAACTTCTTTCCATACATTATCCAGCAAACAGATAATGGAAATACTCAAACTTTTCACATGAGGCATAAGTTGTTATCTTAATCTAACACCAAATTCACAGAACTAATTACAAAAAAATGTGTAGCACCTGGAGGGGAGAATTAACAATCAGATCTTAGGAGTTAAAGGATTCAGATAAGTCGGAACCATTAAAGACTGCCATGCATTCCAATAGATGATCACTCGATTGGAAGATGTCACATAAACCAATGCAGGAAGGTTCTTCCCTGGTGAAAAAGCATAACTCCCTGCACAGAAACCCATCACATTTTCACCAAAGCTGAACTGTACCACATTCTTATGGCGATCAATTATATAAGTGTCTCCCTCCCAAGAGCATAAAGCTATTTCCTCATTGCCATCACCAGTAATGTCGAGTTTTGACAGAGCAAAGAGATTGTAGAAGCCTTGCTCGATACAAAGTGACCACTGAAGCTTACTTCCATAAAGTAGAGTCACCTGACCATCTTGAGTACATAGCACTAAATGTTTCTCTAAGCAGGAAGCTGGTGCATCAGGATCGCAACATTTTAGAGTGAGTAAATTTAAAGGAATGTCTTTACTTCTTCCCCAGACATGAGGAAATTGTCTAAAAGTGGACTTGGAAGCTGAGCTTGACATCTAGTAGAGAAGGGATTTTAGATCAGAATGTTTGGCACAAAACTGAAGAGGACAGAGTGATAAATAATTTTTTTTTTTTGGTGATTCAGTGTCACTAGGACTACACCTACATAATGAGCATGCACAAATTAACTTACTCAAGGATTAAAGAGCCTGAGCCCAGTTGTTCAAAAGCAACTGCTAATTGCAATTTGAAGGCTTAGTGCTATCCAAACGTTAAATTATAATTTTTTATTGCTTTGCTCAAAAGCCTTTTTAGAGCATCCAATAATCAAATTCAAAAAAAAAATAATCATACTGAATTTTCTTTGAAATCAGATTTCACACTAACCTGGGTTGCCTTCACCCAGCTTTGAACA
This sequence comes from Pocillopora damicornis, assembly GCF_964200805.1. Lineage (NCBI taxonomy): Eukaryota > Metazoa > Cnidaria > Anthozoa > Scleractinia > Pocilloporidae > Pocillopora > Pocillopora damicornis. The sequence goes on along the minus strand of NC_142670.1, from coordinate 31,081,724 downwards.
ACCTGGCCCTGGTGTGTGGTTTAGATGATCAACAGGTTCTCAAGTTAGCTTTTTGTGGGAAAACTAAAATTTGTTCTCTGCTCCAATCTTGTTAAAAATGAATAGCATTTCCTCTACTTGACTACATAGCTCAAAATACTCTACTTTTCATATTTACTCAAACTTACGGTTTACGGTCAACTCGCCGACGGACCAACTCGCCGACACCAACTCGCCGACGTATAAAATCGAGTAGAGACGTCGGCGAGTTGGTCGTCAATCCAATACAACTTATTAGAAGCTAAACATACAGAAAATTAAACGATATTTAGTAAAAAAAACATTGGACATTGGTGAACATCAAACAGAAGCTTAAACATCGGTGAACATTGGTGAACATCACCAATGACTATAACAGCTTAAGACGCGAACGAGTTATTGTGCGACAACAACACCGTAAAGACTCATCATGTCAATCGCTCAGATTTTTTGACGAAAACGTGGCTTTCTAGACGAGATCTTTAGTAAAAAGCATTTCTTTTTATTTGCAACAAAGTTTATAAGGATCTTAAGGCGAATAAAGCGAAGTAAACCTCACCAACGACTCTAACAGCTTAAGACGCAAACGAGTTATTGTGTGACAACAACACCGTAAAGACTCATCATGACAATCGGTCAGATTTTAAAGGAAACTTGGCTTTCTAGTCAAGATCTTTAGTAAAAAGCAATTCTTTTTATTTGCAACGAAGTTTATAAGGATCTCAAGGCGAATAAAGTAAAGTAAACATCACCAATGACTCTAACAGCTTCAAACACGAACGAGTTATTGTATGACAACAACACTGTAAAGACTCATCATGACAATCGGTCAGATTTTTTAACGAAAACTTGGCTTTCTAGACAAGATCTTTGGTAAAAAGTATTTCTTTTTATTTGCAACAAAGTTTATAAGGATCTTAAGGCGAATAAAGCGAAGTAAACCTCACCAACGACTCTAACAGCTTCAGACGCGAACGAGTTATTGTGTGACAACAACACCGTAAAGACTCATCATGTCAATCGCTCAGTTTTTTCCAACGAAAACTTGGCTTTCTAGACATGATCTTTAGTAAAAAGCGTTTCTTTTCATTTGCAACAAAGTTTATAAGGATCTTAAGAAGAATAAAGCGAAGTAAACCTCACCAATGACTCTAACAGCTTCAGACGCAAACGAGTTATTGTGTGACAACAACACCGTAAAGACTCATCATGACAATCGGTCAGATTTTAAAGGAAACTTGGCTTTCTAGTCAAGATCTTTAGTAAAAAGCAATTATTTTTATTTGCAACAAAATTTATAAGGATCTTAAGGCGAATAAAGCGAAGTAAACCTCACCAATGACTCTAACAGCTTCAGACGCGAACGAGTTATTGTGTGACAACAACACCGTAAAGACTCATCATGACAATCGGTCAGATTTTAAAGGAAACTTGGCTTTCTAGTCAAGATCTTTAGTAAAAAGCAATTATTTTTATTTGCAACAAAATTTATAAGGATCTTAAGGCGAATAAAGCTAAGTAAACCTCACCAATGACTCTAACAGCTTCAGACGCGAACGAGTTATTGTGTGACAACAACACCGTAAAGACTCATCATGACAATCGGTCAGATTTTAAAGGAAACTTGGCTTTCTAGTCAAGATCTTTAGTAAAAAGCAATTATTTTTATTTGCAACAAAATTTATAAGGATCTTAAGGCGAATAAAGCGAAGTAAACCTCACCAATGACTCTAACAGCTTCAGACGCGAACGAGTTATTGTGTGACAACAACACCGTAAAGACTCATCATGACAATCGGTCAGATTTTAAAGGAAACTTGGCTTTCTAGTCAAGATCTTTAGTAAAAAGCAATTATTTTTATTTGCAACAAAATTTATAAGGATCTTAAGGCGAATAAAGCTAAGTAAACCTCACCAATGACTCTAACAGCTTCAGACGCGAACGAGTTATTGTGTGACAACAACACCGTAAAGACTCATCATGACAATCGGTCAGATTTTAAAGGAAACTTGGCTTTCTAGTCAAGATCTTTAGTAAAAAGCAATTATTTTTATTTGCAACAAAATTTATAAGGATCTTAAGGCGAATAAAGCGAAGTAAACCTCACCAATGACTCTAACAGCTTCAGACGCGAACGAGTTATTGTGTGACAACCATAGCAACCACGCGGAACCACATGTTTTTTTTTTAACTTTAAAGAAAGATTTATTCATGATCGAGAACGTTTGATTTACGATAAAAACGATAAAATTCCATTTATTATAAAGATCAGATGAACATGTGAAAGTAATGTATATCATGCAATTACTCTGCTCTTGTAGGTCCGTTTAATCTCGACATCGATTTCAATAATTGGGCCGCTGTTCTTTCACCATTTTCATATTTCTCCCATAATCCAAACACCTTACTCTGTAATTGCCTAATAAAAAGAAATGCTTTTTACTAAAGATCTTTTCTAGAAAGCCAAGTTTTCGTTAAAAAATCTGAGCGATTGACATGATGAGTCTTTACGGTGTTGTTGTCGCACAATAACTCGTTCGTTATAGTCATTGGTGATGTTCACCAATGTTCACCGATGTTTAAGCTTCTGTTTGATGTTCACCAATGTTCGCCAGTGTTTTTTTTTTACTAAATATCGTTTACTTCTCTGTATGTTTAACTTCTAATAAGTTGTATTGGATTGACGACCAACTCGCCGACGTCTCTACTCGATTTTATACGTCGGCGAGTTGGTGTCGGCGAGTTGGTCCGTCGGCGAGTTGACTGGTTACCAAACTTACTGCAAAAAACTTTCAAGAAAAAAAAAGAAATCAAAAGAATCTTAAAGACAAAAACTGATCACAAATGATGACCAAAGAGAATTGTTGCAAACTCTAAGTTAAAATTTCCAAGTTAGCAATACTTTTTTACCTGGTCACCATCTTTCTGTTGTTCGCTCAAATTCCATGAATTCAAAATGATATAAGAACCCCCAGGATATGAGGCCAAAAGGTACCTGGTTGTCTCCATGTCAAACACTACAAGGGAACCAATCTGTCTTGGAATTGTCCAGTGATGGACTTCCTCAACCTTAAAAGACATGGTTCGCTTTTGAACTGCATCTCCTGACACTTTGTTTCCTACATGGTACAACTTGGCAATTGTTCCTTCTTGCTTTAAATCTTTTCCATTCAATTTTTGGGCTGTCTCTATGCTGTTTTCGGTAATTTTATCCAAATCATGTCTGTTGGTAGACACTGATGGCTTGACCTTTTTTTTCCTGTCTTCTTTTTCTATAACAAATCAGAAATTGTTGATGATATAGTCAATACACTCTTTAGGCATGGGTTACTGAGGCAGGCTTATGTTATTTCACTGTGTTGTGATCTCAGTTAGGACAAATAACTTATCATCATAGTGCCTCTCTCCAACCAGTCATGTATATTCAAAGTAGTCTTAAATTGTCACAGAAACACACAAATGCTGGGTCGAGGGAGGGGGGAAGGAGACTGAATGGATCTATATCCCCAAGGAACACTTCTTGTCTCTTCATGGTATGAAATTGTGGCAGTGTGAACTTATTGACTATTGGTTTTAACCTATTGACTGACTCAAGCACTGGTTTGGCTTATCTTGAAGATCTATTGTTGTCCATTGGATGAGAGCCAAAAAAAGAGGAAAAAAATGTTATTGCCTTCTGAACTTTTAGTAAAACTGGAGCAAGCTTTCCTAGGTCAGGTATGTGTTATCCTCAAAGAACTAAGAGCATGCTTCTCTAGAATACACTAAGTGACATATAAAAAAAATAATCAATTTATGTAGATCAGGGTTGAGGAAAAATGTCCATTTCAAAGGACTTATGATTAAGAGGCTAAAATTTATGAATATTATGCACTTAGGCTGTTGTACTGATATCTATAATCTGCAAACAAGCTCTGACTGGCATTGTGGCATGCTTTATGAGCCCTAAGAGATGAGCCAGCTTGCAAAGTGCACCAGTGAGGTGCACATTTTGTTGAACATACAACAGAAATTTAATTTTTCTGCTTGAGAACTGAAACCTCTTTGGATGAAAATCAATGTTAACTTTGTAACTTAAAAGAAGTTGCTTTGAAATGAATTCCTTACAATTCTATGAAATAAACATCACACTGACTGACAAAAGTTATGAGTCTATCTATGAATGTGAATAATTAAGAATATAATTTTCATTGTTATCATTATCATCTTTAGCACTATTTTTAAGAGTAGTAGTAACAGTGCTATGATAGGATTTTATTTCATTTTTTATTTTCAAAATTTCCACAGGCCTCTTGGAAAGTATGTGGGAGGTCTGATACTCCTTGTCTTGAGTTAAGTAACCACCTCTACTAACAATGAATATAGGCTTGTTTAAGTTACTAAAACCCTTAATATTCTGTTCTGAATCACACCTGTGCTTGGCTGATCACAGACGTCACTCTGCTTATGATGCTCTTTCACAACATGCAACTTGTGGATATACACAGCTCTATCTGCATGACCTGTTACAAGTTCCCGCATTCCATCTCCATCCACATCTGCCAACAAAATGATCTTACAATTGGAAGGAAGAAGAAGGGAGGAAATTGGTTTAAAAGTCTCTTGTGTCGTCTCTGGAGCTAATCTGCAAAATATTTCAAACAAATTTGTTGAGTACAGTGTGTGGAAGATGTTTTGACCCAGTTACTGGTGAGGTGTCCCCAATTAAAGGGATGGAGAGTCCTTGCCTGAGTCAGTTTGGTATGTTGTGTTCTTGAACACAAAAAAAAAAACAAAAACATGAAAAACATGAAATAACACTGAGTCAGCCTTAAGGTTTTAAATGCAGATTGAAAAGTCAGCTTTTAACTAAAATCGCGGCTGTTTGAGTCCACATACTTTTCAAAACCTTAAGAGGTGAAACTCTGTCGTGCCAAAATTTTTTTAACCGGAAAGAAAAACTTTCATGACATTCAGTCATTAATATTTTGATTCGAAAATATGATCAGTGCGGCATCGATGACTGATCGGTTGAAAAAAGGACAATTAACTTGGTATTACATGACATAGCATCGGCACTCCAAATTCATCAATCTCATCATGTTTGGAGAATTAAATTGACAGATTTCAGTGAGAAGTCTCCACCAAAGGTAAGTAGTGAAACAACGAGTATAATGTAGGAATCATTCTCCCAGTTTCTTGTGGATGTGTTCATTTTTTGTTGTCAATAAAATCGCAAACAAAGTTGGTTATTTCGCTACATCCTGATGAGGGCACTAGACTGCAGGAGAGTCGAAACGTTGGGTCTATGGATTGTAACTTCTTGGTTACTTTCATCAAATCTTTAAATCAGTGTAGCATCAAACCATGTTTGAAAAATCGCATTCATTAGCTCCTCTACGACCTCATGGGGATGTAGACTTACAGTGATATAATATTATATAATTTCAAGTTTATAAACTTTTGTTTAGTGATTTCAAGTTGAAAATCTGAAGGACATTCGAAATAAAATGTTTCAAGTGAATTTCAAAGACAATCCAGAGATACCTCGGAAGTAAGGGTGATCTTCAGGTTAAAGTTGGTTATTTCACTACATCGTGGGTCTCGATCGAGAAATCCTGTGGTAGTATTAAGTCTGTTAACATATGTAATCGCAGAACTGTTCGTAGATGGTCGTGCGACATTTTGGATTTGAAGCAGATAATTAATAGAGGAGTGGGTAAAATTTCCGCACAGCCCCATACTATTGTAAAACAAATCTGTTTTCCCAATGGCAATGTATTGTTTTTGCCATAGTTTTCTCTATCCAAGAACCGAATGCATTATGTAGTTATGGGCTGTGCGAAAATTTTACCGAGGAGTGCAAGGATAAGAAAATCAAACCAAAGGGAGTGGGATGCCAATAAATACTAAGCCAGAGGTAGAAAAATTAGCAAACAGGGGAATGGGAAGGAGTATGTCCTTCCTCAGTACTATTTCAGAACCCCCTATACAATCTAACTGATAACAAAAGATTTTTTAGTTTTTAAGGAAAATGATTTTGTATCCCAGTACAATAGATCACAAAATCTTGCCAAGAGAACATCAATTACAGGCTAAATTGTTGCTGGCTGTTATTCTATCATAATAAATTGAGTAAGTGCCCTCCTTTCAATATAAGCACCCCATCTCTAATGAGCACCCCCCTTAAATTTGTTTTTGTTTATAAAATGACTCCATTCAATATCACACCTGTGGTGTGGTGGAGCAGCTTTGTACAGTTCATTTATTAAATAACCCTGTATATTTCCCCACCCCACCTTCCCAAAGCAAAATTAATGAGGACCCCATAATATCATTTTGATAATGGCGTTATATAAAAATAATATTCAAAATAAAGAAAAATTAAATTTAATCAAATAATAGTGCTATGAATCAGATGTTTTACATAATTCTTGTAACTTATGGTTTTCAGAGAAAGTTTTTGCTGATAACAGATTGTCAAAATGATGGAAGCTTTCTCATTCATCACTTCTTATCCTTGTACATCAAAGGTGGGTGGAGTCATGAGTTCAGAAGTCTACAATTTCTGATCTGCAATTGTGAATGATGTATCCATACTTTGATATATACAATACTGCCTTCTTCTTAAAAAGAGCACATTTCATTGGAAGGTGGTGTAAGGGTTATGCGACCCCTCTTATACTTAAAAGTAATATCATAATGGTAAATTTATCATAGGATCACAGCCAGCATTCCTATTTTCTAGAAAGCCACCAAAGTAGGACCTGAGTAATTGAGTATTGTCAACTGAGATGATAACGTAAACTGGCCACCATAAAGAGTTTAAAAGCTGACGTTTCAAGTGTTAGCCCTTTGTAAGAGCAATTGGAGGAATTGTCTGTTTTGTGTGGGTTTATGCAGAGGATGGAGCTATGCTATTGGTGGGAATATAGTGATGAGAAAGAAAACAAGAATAAATTCAGTTGAATGAAAAATGCTCATTGATACCGCAGAGATTGAGAGTGATAATTTGAAAGATAAATGTTTGTTCTTGAGTCTTACAGCTTACCTAACTGTGTATAAGGAATACCTGCCTATATTACTTCTAAATAAAGATCTCTTTTGTCAGTTGTAGAGAACCCCTCTCAATCTCTTGTGACTGCCTGAAAGTAAGACCTGCCTATATTACTTCTAATATGTTACTTCCCTGTGGGAGAGAGTTCCACCGCAGTTCATAGTTTCTGAAATTTAGAACTTTGTATATTTGTCTTTCTGTTTTTTTTCAGGAGGTTTCAAAGTACTTTTCATTGCCTTGGTCCAGTCTTTTTCTCATTACAGTAATGTTGCACAGAAATTGGTGAGAATTAGACATGTCTATATTTTTTATCTTGATGTTACTAGAAGCAACAGGATTGATACCTCTATCATTTCAATTTTTTCTAAAAGTCTCCTGAGGAAGTGACAGTCAAACCCAGAGTAGCATAATCCTTTCATTCCTAAGATCTTAGTAGTAATTCTCCTTACCATCAGCCATTCAATTCTTTTGATGTTAGTTTAGATAATTTGGCATTGGATCAACTAATAATCCCCTAATTGATATTTTTCCTTATTCTCATCACTATTCTGCTTGATATTGTATTGATTTTGTGAGGAGAAATTCTGTCTTGGTCACTTGTAGGACTTAAAGAGGGTACCCCTCCTCTCTCCCTTCTGGCTTCCTTCACCAGAAAACATTTGATTTAACCCTTTAACTCCCAAGATCTGATGGTTAAATTCTCCCTTCTAGCTGTTACACATTTCCTTTTACATTTGATGAGAACTTGGTGCTAGATTAAGAGAGCAGCCTTTACCCAATGAGTTTGAATATTTTCATAACCTGTTTGCTGAATAATGTATGGATATTATCAGGAGAAGTTTCATGTTAATCACTTCTGGGAATTAAAGCAGGGTTAAAACAACTAAATAAGCAATTCCCAACATATTGTAATTATCATGTGAAACTTTGTTATTCAGGGTATAAACCTCAGCAGTATCTGTGAGAGTGGCCAGGTGACATATGTCGATGGCTTAAGTTGTATATCTGAAGCTTTAGCTGATGAAAGTCAACAAGATGCCTTCAAAAACTCACATAGTAGCACAGTAGGAAATGAAAATGCAGATCACAACAACCCTTTTAAAAATGTCAGGTAATTCTTTTTGCAATTCTGAATTATTTAGCATGTCTGATTTCCTTCTCCACAGCAAGAGGTTTCCAAAAATATATAAAGTCTTTTCAAAATTTGGTTGAAAAATTTCAAGGATGCTTCCATAACTGGATTAAGTTGAGGTGCACCTAGTCCCTTAAACTGAAGTAAAACACAAAAATGTATACTGTGAGTCAACCCTTAAACTTCCAAGATCCATTAGTAATTCTTCCTACCTTCTGTCATTCTTTTCCATGTAAATTAGGTACTAGACAGAAGAGGTTGACCCTTTATCCGAATGTTTTCCTCTAGCTGATAAGCCTGTCTGTTCTCTTTAGCAGTTTACAAGATAATTAACTTTATTCTGTTTTTGTTAAAACTGTTCTACATGTGCTGAATTTATTAGTCAGACTGAGGAGTATTATTTTGTAAACATGAGATTACCCATAATGCATAGGAGTGAATGGCAAGTTCCTGAATTTCAAATATCAAGGTTTGGGTTTTTGCTGTAGCTGGGATGTGAGTTGGAAAACTTTCACAGTTCCTTTCTGATTCTCCCATATTGTTTTTAGAAGTATAGATGATCAAACTGTCTAAGGAAACCTGAAAAAATGCTTTTAGTAAGAAGGGTAGAAACAACCTTATTTCCTTCATGCCACTGTACATGTTTACTTAACTATGAAGTTCCAACTGTATCTATATATACTCCTCTTTCTGAAATGTTGTTTTGTTGAGGTTGAAAGCTGCTATTCTTAAATTGTTTTCTTAGAGCCCCAACATTTACTCTTCAACCATTATACAACAGAATCAAGTCATCTATGGGTACTGAAACAAAGCCCTGTTTGCTGCTGATTGATGATCCAACAGCTCTACTCTCCGTTGGAGTTCCTCTACAGCAAATCACCAATTTCATGCACTACTGTGCTGCTCTGATGTGTCACTCTCCAACTGTGGTGTGTAATGTCTCAAAATATCACCTCAAGACCTTTGATCTGGAATGAGGCTGAAGGTTACCTTGTTGTGATAGAGGCCAGTATCTAGTTAGCATGATAACAAATAAAAATTTACATTTGAGAAGCAGCAACTTTTTATAATAACAAGGTCACCCTTAGCCTCACTCTTGTTCAAAGGCTTGGCATCTAAGCATGTAACTGTAAAATGGGCTACTATATTCTTTATACTGCCATTCTGCCATACAATTCTTATGTGAGTTTTGGAGAATTTAGTATTGGATCATCAACTGCCAATCCCCTAATTGATATTTTTCTTTACTCTCTTTAGTGGTCTGCTTGATATTGTATTAATATTGCAAGGAGAAATTCCATTTTGGGCACTCATGGGAGTTAAAGGGTTAACTCATGCTTAGCCAATCAATTAGACAGTGGAAGAAAACTTTCCTCTCTCCAGAGTTTAACACACTTTTTATGACTTATTGCAAACTCAACTAAAACTGGCTTGGTAAAATATTCAGTCTCATCATTTGTATGAATCAATCTCATTAATTTTGTTGGGATCACTATGTATTTTTTAGGACTTAATAAACAACTGGCAGTGTCTGATCTAGGATTTCCAGCAAGGGGAGCAATGTGTCCCAGTTAACAATTTTCAAACCTTCCCTCTCCCCCCTCCCCCCCATAGCATTTATTCAAACTAGTACTTGAGAACCTTAGGAAATTGAGCCTTTTATGTATATTACATTCCCTGGATTTTGGTTCCTGCTTTACTTTTAATCTGAAATGTAAACCAAAATATTGTTTTAAGAAGATTTTGTACAAGAAGAAATTACATTTCCCTGTTTCTTTTTCTTTTGAAACATAATTTGAAGTGTGCCTAAATTATCCAGAACAAGTAATTGAAGGGACGTATTTGTTCAAACCGTGGCAATCCCATAATGGTGCTCTCTAGATAAGACACTAAACCGGCATCAAGAATTGATTTCTGACACATCGCAGACCATTTGGATTTAGGTCTGCTCATGCCAATGAACTACACAAAGGGTATCTGGGAAACTTGATTAAGACTTGTGCATTATTTTGGTGAGGGATGAGACCTCCCTCTCCTCATATTTACAATTCCTTGGTCTCCTTCTCCAATCTACTTAGATTATAGTAAAATTCTGTAGGATCTCTAGTAAACTCTGTCTTGATATAGTGAGGGTAGTGTGTCAAGAAAATTAATCTCAATTACTTTTATAATAAAGATTTCAATAATATTTCACCTTCAGTCAGATGGTTGCCTGGTTACACTTGTACATAATGACAATGACGTTGATGATGAAGAATCCAAGTTGCTATGGAAACAGCTATGCTATCTTACCGATATAGAGTTTCAAGTCAAAGGGCTTAGCAGTGGTTATTGTAAAGATGTACATGGACAGGTTAGTAGTGGGGTAATAAAACCTAAGGAACACACTTAAAGTTATGTGATGCATATTAATAGTCCCCTTGAGTGGGCACTACACTAAGCACATTATAACCATGTAGGGCCACAGAGATGTGAATTAACCCTATAACTCCCAAGATCTGAATGTTAATTCTCCCCTTTGCTGCTTAACCTATCCTTGTAAATTAGTCATGAGAATTTGGTGTTAGATCAAGATAACAACTTCTACCTGGGAGTGATAAGTTTGAATATTCTCATTAGCTGTTTTCTGGATAATGTCGGGATATTATAGGGAGAAGTTTCATGTTGATCACTTCTGGGAGTTAAAGGGTTAAAAAAGTTTCCTTTCTTAGCTAGATTGAGAAATTTACATGTGAACTATTTAAATAGTTGTATGTTCTTATCAGGATCAAAGAGTTACATCTTAAATTGTCCTCAGAGTAGTAACTACAGGAATGGAAACTACATGTGTGAAAAATTATATAAGATGAATTTTGCTTAATTTGATTGCTTCTTATCTATAATCTCTTCGAGGACAGATCGATGAAGATGGTGTCATTTATTAGAACATTTATCTTTTTGTAGATGTAGATTCTATGTCGCTGTGTCTCTGTTCAGTAATAGATCACAAGAGATGTCAAAATATGGTAAAAATATTAGTGAAATGCTCAGCTACGTCCCGTGTGCTACTTATTTGGACTTACCACGTTTTGACGTCATCTGTGATCTATTAGTGAACAGACGCACGGAAACATGGGAATTACTTCATCTTTACTTGATCGCAGGTGCTAGATGGGCAAATTCTTAAGTCTCTGAATAAGACAATCCATTGTCTTCCCGCATAGAGGATTAATTGGTTATGGGCCGTACACTGTTTAATTCTCCCTCTGGGATTGCAGATGGCTCATGACAGGAACAGAAAGGTTTATCTCTTTTGCTTTTTTTTTTTTCAGCTAACCATAAATATCAGAGACCAGAGGAACATTAAAGAAGGCTCCAAAGTTGTTCAGTACACGACTCACGACAAAAATGTCACTTGCTTCGCTCCTGGAATGTCCAAGGCTGTTCTTTAGAATAGAAGAGCAGATGAATCCTTTCATTCACACAAGTGATCAAAATCTTAACTCTCTTTACGTTTTCAATACCCTTAATTTCACTTCAATAGAATTTTGAGCTGAACAATGAGGAATATGAGTTAAGACAGCGAAAGAGTGTCTGATGTACCTGGAACAAGCGAAGGAGTTACCAGGCGGCTGAAAAACATTGAGAGACTGTTTGCAAGAGCATAAGCGAATCAGAGAAACAACAAAAGAAAAAAAACGGGCCTTCAAGACAATGTATGCTAACGATACGAAAAAAAATGCCTTATTTTGAAAATAGTAATCTTTTTCTTCCTTCAAAAACAATAATATTCCGTCCGTAAAGAAAAGTGATACTTAACCCTGTGAAAAAAAGTCCGTCAAGTTCAATCGCGCGAGTGTTTTTCATAATTCCACGATACACGCTTTCTGCGCGCGTAGAAGTGTAATAAAGGCAAGTTTCCCTTTAAACACCAGTTGAAGTACTATTTTGAACATTTTGTAGAAGAGTTGCTTCGTTCGTCAGCTGTTAGCGTTCATAGATATATGAAGCATTTGGGAAATTTGGTAAGCACTCAAGAAGCCATGGTAACTTTCGACTACGCCTCTAACAACTCTTGGCACCTTTCCAGCATGCTTCATAACTCGATGAACGTACGTTGACGCTTGAACCACTTGCTAATCTGGTAGACTTCTTGGGGAAATACTCAAAGTGTGGTAACATTGAGCAGACGGCTCGACACTAGATAAACTTTAAGAACAGGGAGAAAAATGTTCAGTAAAACATACCTAGGGGAAAAATAAAACAGATGAAATAATTTTCCAAATTTCTTAAGGTGCTTTAATGACTTAAAACGGTGATGAAGGTCCAAAACTAGTTATAAAATATAAAACAACATGGTCTCTTTAAAATTCGTGGCACCATTTACATATTACAAGGCCTCTGTTCTTCCAATGTCAGTTAAACAAACAAACCAATTACATAACGGGAAAAGAAACGAAGAAATTCTCAACTAAAGCTACTTTGTCATTCAGAAAAACAGGATTTGTTTCCACAAGATTTGTCCTAGACTAGTATCAGTTTCGTACATCGTGCTAATCAGTGGTTAAATAGAAAGGATCATAAAGAATCAAATTGGAAAATCACTGCTCGTTTCCCGTAATGTGATTAGTCAGTTGTGCGTGTGTGTATGAGGCCCCGCTAGCTATAGACGGACTTTAACTTGGTTAAGGACTGTCCTCGAGGTACTTAATCAGATTATAAAAGTTCTTTTTTCAGCTATGTATTTCGTCATTAGGACAGTTGGTAGGACTCCAAAATTATTTTTCGTTATGCCAGCCTTCTAAGAGAATATAGTTTACACTACGAATATCCAATTTCTTACGATTTACGAATTCTCAGGTCTCGACGACAACAGAAAATGTTAACTATGCCCTAAAGACGAATCCTCTAACGCTCCTATAAAGAACCCTTGCGCTAGATGATATTAATTCTTATCGCACATTAAATATTATAATAAAGCGTATCTTTCGACTGTAACTGGCTATTTCTATGAACAAAGTGAGCTCCGCCTCTTCACGTGGTTCCAAGATTGTTTTGTCACATAACAACATTGTTTTATGTTCTCGTGGTTGACCAATAAGAAGACGAACACTGCACGCAAGATGGCGGAACCACTCCTAAAATGTATCACTCTGAAGTACATGCTAGCCGAATAAGTGATAGAAAAATACTGCGGGCTCGATATCTATATTGAGAAACTATATCTCCTTCCCGTGGAAACATTTCGCTAGGAATTACTAAAACTGATGAGCAAATAAAAAACCAATTGCTCAGAAAATCTTAAATGTTCAGTAAATCCTTAAAAACCACACAGATTTTTAAAACTGTTCATTTAGGTGAACTGTCCTATTAAGTGTAACTTAACTGGTCCCTGAGGTGGCTTGGAGGCAAGTTGAGACCAAAGTAGGCAGGGAGTAGCAGGAATAGCTGTAGGTGACTCTACGGCTCTGCAAAACTTCCAGTAGGGGTGTGGTTCTACTACATTAGAAGGAGAAGAGTCCTCATTTGCTGCTTCCGCTTATACCTGTGCTATTATTGTGCCAGATTCAGTTGCCACAGGGCTTGGTCTGTTCTGAAGAACATCATCCACGTGTTTTCTTCAGGTCCGCCCATCATTTAGTTGACCTTGCAAGGAAGCAGGCCGAGTTTCTGTGCGACGGTACCAGACTACCACTTCTGACCACATGGATGGTCACGTGCGAGAAAAGTGTCTCCCAAACCATCTCTCTAAACTTGGCTTACTTGTCGTGATTATACAGCATTCAATAGTCTTTTTACCTGGCGACATGAGCACCAATATCAGGTCTTGCAAGGGAAAGTCGAGTGAACAGTTCTCACAGCTGAAAGTGATTGACAAGAGATGACTTGGTAGTAGCATATAGAGTGCTTTTGTCGGAAAAAAGGAAATTCTGAGTCCATCAATGAATACAGCTTGATAAATTGGGGACTGATGACTCCATAGGGAACTAAAGGGTCTTTGAAAATTGTGCAGTCACATCATTTGAAGAAGGATGGTGAAGGGAAACTAGAACTCGCCGAAAGCCACTACGTTACAGGAATTCTTCATATTCTGCAGAGGGAAATGCCGCCCTACTGTCACTGAAAATTTGAGCCGGATAATCATACCTCGATGTAGTACAAGGCGTTGACGTGCGAGTCAGCAGACGTTCTCTTCATAAGACCGAACACTCCAAGCCAATAGGAGTGAGCACCAACTATGAAAGGTAGTCCCTCAATGGATAGGTAGCAAAATCTACGCGTACACGTGGAGATGTCGGCGTGGACCATGATAACAGTGGCGAGGCTGGAGGAGTTTTACGGGTGTTTTGACAGAGTTGACATCCTAGAATGATCCTTTAAATCTCCCAATTTATTCCAAGTCACCGTACAAGACAGCAGGTCATTGATTTCAGCATGAACCTCATGTAGTCATAGCAGAATTGGCTGTCTCTGGAAGGGTGGTATAACAGTTCGAAGTCCCAACATGAGGCAGCCCTGCCTGAGAGAGAGCTTGTACTTGACGACAAAGTATGACTTCAGCATAGAATCGACGTACGAATGGACATGTCATCCATTTTTTGAAAGCAATATGGTCCTGCACCAATACAAGAGAGAGTGTGGGAGAGACTACGTGTCGTTTTATCTACCGAGAAGCCACATGGAAGATTCATTTTTAAACTCTAGCATATTTCTTGTACTGCAGTGAGGAAGGAGCCTTGACAAAGAATAGGCACTGGGAATTTCAGCAAATAATTTGAACTAGATTTCGTAACGTATGAGGAAAGGGAGAGGGACCAGGTACGAAGTCTAGCAGTTGCTAAAAACGGTGTCGCGAAGTCTGTGGCTGACATCTTCATACCAGGGTTTGTGCTCAGTTCCCAGTGTAACTTTGCGCTCGACATATGCATTATGTGGAAGCCCACCTGAACAATTATGGCAAGATCTTCGATCTGGCTTTAGATTCTCTTTTAAGAATTTAGGGACTTCGGGGAGTAGGCAATAGACGGGAAGCGGTGGAGTAAAACTACCCCAATTCCATACTGGATTGCGTCGCTCTTAAGAATGACAGTTGCGTCGTTCATGTGGTGACAATGGAATAGCACATTTGAAGATGAAACCAACATCTTGGCTTGGTTAAATGCTTTGTCATACTAGGAGGACCACTTGAATTCCTGGGTTTTTTGAAAAAACTGGTTGAGCGGTTAGAGGATTGAACTTAGCCAACAACAAGGCCCTTAGCTAATCAAGGTTCTCCATGCTTGCCGTTTGATTGATGGCTTCTATATTTTCCTCTGTTGGCGAAATCCCTTTGGCAGAGACGACACAACCGTGTAAGTTGAGGATTTCCGAATAAATTTACATTTAATGAGCTGAAGTCGCAGGCCATAATGGTTTAGGCAGCGAACATTGTCTAAGTTCTCGACGTGATCCTCTTAATAGTTACCTGCAATAAGACTCTCATCTTGCTTGCTGTTTCAAGTTAGTTTCTGTGTCTTTCTACGATGGCAATTTTCATCAGTGCGAAATGAGATCTCGGGAATCCGTCGCGATGGGTAAGGCTCTACCTTGATGAGAAAACCGGAGAGTACAAAATTGAAAGGGCATCGTAGGCTTCGGCGATATATAGTGACAGAAATCATGACAGCACTTCACTCGTGTGTGTCTGCAGCGGCGGAAACGCTGTTTGCTGTTAAATATTGCTCACCGCTCGAAGTAGCAACTAGCTCTTGTGGCTGTTGGATTGGAATTTTCCGTTTTGCTTAAGCTTGGGAAGATGATCCCGTGTTCGTCGCCAGAAATGTTTAATTCTCGGGTGACCACAGGCGGCCCAAGCTCACGTCTCGAGAAAGCCAACGATGAATTCATGAACGCGTCACGCGATGTGTGACTCGGTGTTAAGTTACGGGAGGAACCGTTGAAAATTTGAACACGTGATAAGGAATAGTATGGGGAACGAAATATGGTCGATTTACAACGATAAATATTTCGAAATATGAATATTTTACACGTAAAATCAATAAAACTTACTGCAGAAATCGCCAGAAACTACGACGGATACACAGGGCATGAGTAAGTTTTATTGATTTTACTTTTAAAATATTCATATTTCGAAATATTTATCGTTGTAAATCGACCATATTTCGTTCCCCATACTATTCCTTATAACGTGTTCGAATTTTCAACGGTTCCTCCCGTAACTTAACACCGAGTCACACAACGCGTGACGCGTTCATGAATTCATCGTTGGCTTTTTCTCGAGACGTGAGCTTGGGCCGCCTGTGGGGTGACTAGTACGCAGATAAACACCGTCAGCAAACAAGATGGCGGATCGACTCCAAACTGTAATACTCCAGAGCGCATGGTAGCATAAACGTAACCATATAATGCGGACTGAGGATATCTGTATTTTGTACGCTATAACATTCTTGAAGTGAGTGTCCATTTTTGTCTCGAGAGTTATTTTTACCATTTAAAATAAACCCAAGGTCGAAAATGAAAGGCAGAGTCGATTTCTTATATCTTTTTTGATCGTTTTGCTGGCACTGACCCAGGATGTCCTGAACCGGTGGGTCGTTCCCCAAAACTACCCGAAGATCGCGGAGAATTTTCCTGCAATTGCTTTATCTTTACTAAGCTTTCCTTGATCATTTTGAATAAACAATGTTCTGCTCCGAACTCTTTCAGAAGAATGGGAAGTGCGCGATCATAATACTCCTTTGCCTGAATGAAGTCAGACAGCTTTAGATGCACATCTCCTAGGTTCATGTACGTCATTCCAACGTCGGCAACCTCAGGTCCGTATTCTTTCCGAAGAATATGAAGTGCGAGATCATAACTCTCTTTTGCCTGGTTCAGTTCACCCAGATCTTTGAGTACATTTCCCAGCGCCATGTGTATTATTCCCACGAGACCATTCTCAGGTCCCAGATCTTTCTGGTAAAGGGGAAGTGCGAGATCATAATGCTTTTTTGCCTGAATGAAGTCAGACAGCTTTCGATGCACATCTCCTAGGTTCTTGTACGCTTCTCTAACTTCGGCTCCCTCAGCTTCGAACTCTTCCAGAAGAATGGGAAGTGCGAGATCATAATACTTCTTTGCCTGAATGAAGTCAGACAGCTTTAGATGCACATCTCCTAGGTTCTTGTACGTTATTCCAACGTCGTAATGCTTGGGTCCGAAATCTTTTCGAAGAAAGGGAAGTGCGAGATCATAATACTCCTTTGCCTGAATGAAGTCAGACAGCTTTCGATGCACATCTCCTAGGTTCTTGTACGCTTCTCTAACTTCGGCTCCCTCAGCTTCGAACTCTTCCAGAAGAATGGGAAGTGCGAGATCATAATACTTCTTTGCCTGAATGAAGTCAGACAGCTTTAGATGCACATCTCCTAGGTTCTTGTACGTTATTCCAACGTCGTAATGCTTGGGTCCGAAATCTTTTCGAAGAAAGGGAAGTGCGAGATCATAATACTCCTTTGCCTGAATGAAGTCAGACAGCTTTAGATGCACATCTCCTAGGTTCATGTACGTTATTCCAACCATGGGATGCTCAGGTCCGAGCGCTTTCCAAAGAATAGAAAGTGCACGATCATAACTCTTTTTTGCCTGGTTCAGCTCACCCAGATCTTTGAGTACATTTCCCAGCTTCATGTGTATTACTCCCACGAGACTTTCTTCAGGTCCCAGATCTTTCTGGTAAAGGGGAAGTGCTAGATCATAATACTTTTTTGCCTGAATGAAGTCAGACAGCATAAAATGCACATCTCCTAGGTTCTTGTACGCTTCTCTAACTTCGGCTCCCTCAGCTTCGAACTCTTCCCGAAGAATGGGAAGTGCGAGATCATAATACTCCTTTGCCTGAATGAAGTCAGACAGCTTTAGATGCACATCTCCTAGGTTCTTGTACGTTATTCCAACTTTGGGATGCTCAGGGCCGAACTCTTTCAGAAGAATGGGAAGTGCGAGATCATAATACTCCTTTGCCTTAATGAAGTCAGACAGGTATTGGTGCTCATCTCCTAGGTTCTCGTACATTATTCCAACTTCGACGTGCTCAAGTCCGAACTCTCTCTGAAAAATGGTAAGTGCACGATTGTAACACTCTTTAGCCTCTTTATGTTCAAGCAGGTCTCCATGCACTGCACCCAAGTTACTGTAAGTTCTTCCGACGTCAAGATTTTCAGGTTTGAGGTGTTTTAGACGGATATTAAGAACACTATTAAAGCATTCTTTTGCCACTTGGAATGCACCACGTTCTTGACACATCACCCCGAGTGTTTGCAGGTAATGTATGTCGGATTTAAACGTAATCTCTCCGGCATTTCGCGTTTCTTCCACGGAAAAATTATCTTTAATTTGCGTAATCAATACTTCTAGATGAGGAATGCAGTGACAGTGCTTCGCGTAAGTATCTAAGTAGGAAAGATGATCTTGTTGTCGAGTATCTTCAACGAACTGATAAAATGACTTGATTGCTGCCTTCATAGCTCCTAACTTATCAGCCTTGAGATAATCTTTAAGCACAGCGCGGATGGCATCGTGTACAACCTGATGGGTTCTTATAAAGAGAGCATTCTTCTCTTGGTAAAAAAGGAGCAGAGAGCATCTTTGAATCTTCACGCTGATAGCATCTTTATCGCCCATTTCCTCCACTAGGTCCCGAAAATAATTGGTTACTATCTCCAAACTTAACGGTTGCGGTGCACAAAAGAAAAGCAGAGTAAAAACGTTCTTGATTATAACATTGGTGGATTCAATTGCCTTTTTAACAGCTTCTCTTGTTACCTTACCCATTGATTCTGGATAAACTAGGTGATCGACAATTGTGTAAGAAGGATCTACTCTTCCTTCCTTAAGTTTCTCACGGTAATCACTCCAGCCAGAATTTGCTCCACCTTTGGTGTCACGAACGTCCTTGACGTAAGCGGCGGCTCCTGCTAAGGTAAGGGGCTGATAGTTTAATCTTTGAGCAACCTCCTCCGTTTCATAACCTGAGATGCCAGAAACCTTTTCTAGTAGGTGTACTGCATCATTGGCCTCCATACCTTTGCTGACTGAGACGTGATTGACAAAAGAGCTCACTGACGGAATATGCTCGGTGTCTTGTGTTGTGATCAGCAATTGACCTCTCGCCCACTTTTCATTTCCAGACGCTGGCAGGTAGGCATTAATCTTAGAGATACTTTCGACGTTGTCAACAACCAGAAGCCAGGTGGTGTAAAGCTCGATTTTTGAGCCCATTAAGGACTTCAAATTAGCAATCTTTTTGTCTGAGTTCAAAGCCGGATCGTTAAGTGTCTTAGTAATGGGATATTCTGGGCAGTTAATATTTCGGGCCAAGGAAACATACGAGTCAAGAATAGTGCTTGGGGTTTTAGCATCTATCGTCATCACAAAGGAAGAAGTAAAAGGAATTTGAGTGCCTTCATCGAAAAATCTTTTCGCCACGAGACCGGCTAGCTGAGATTTGCCACTTCCAGGGTTTCCAGAAATGTACAAGTAACTTAATCTGTTCTCGTTGGCCTCTTTGAGCTCTTCCAACTGTTTTGCAATTTTAGCCACCTCGCGATCACGATCTACCACATCGTGTGAAGGTTTGGGTGGCAGGACGTAGAAGGAAGAAACGTCCTTGTTTAGTTGAGCTTCGAGCACCTCCAATTCCTGTTTAAGATTCTCGACCTTTTTCAACACATTCTTTAATTCCTTAGTAGGAAAACTCGTCTGCTCTCTTATCACTTGAATTTTGTCTCTGGAGAGATCAAGAGCTTTGAAGGCATCTTCAACTTGTTGAATGATACATTGAAACTCCACGTCATTGATCTTGCCGTGTAAGGAGTGCGCATGACATTCATTACGAATCTCTCTGAGTATATTTAGTGCAATTTTGTAACCTAGCTTGAGGTGCCGACCGATACAATCAGAATAACAAATGGCATAGAACAACTTGGTGCAATCCCACTCAGCTGTATTTCCGTTAATCATGATTGCCAAATGTTCTGCATTAAACTCTTGTTTAGATAAAGATTCACCATCATAAAAGTCCTTTCCATTTTTTGGCGAGTCCTTCCATTCTCCGAAGTCTTCTTTGTAAAGTCTATCCCACTCCTTTTTGAAGAATAGTCGCAGACTCTCGGCAACTTCATCGGTGACGATATGACAAAGCCTAAAGAAGTTAAGTTGTTCGTCAGAGTATTCTTCTGTGGCCATATTCAGCTTGATCTTAGCTTGCTGTTGAGAGTAAATCAAGTGTATTTTTAGCTTCAGTTACTGTATTCGTCCTTTAAAGTCAGCTAATGCTATGTCGCTCAGAGGAATATATATATGTGTGTGCGGTCAGATTTATTAGCCCATAATTCGCTGAAAACAAAAATAAGACCAAAAAATGAACTTCGGGACTATCAGAAAACATGAATTAGTAATAAGAAGAACTTATCACCTCATAAAACATAATTAATAGATATGCATGCCCAAAAGGCGTCAGTCTTTCAATAAAAAAAAGGGAAGAAAATGGACTTATATCTGCTTAATGCAGGTTTAACTTTCTACACAACTAAGTAGTAACGGACCTAGCGCGAAGACCAATTGAAATAGAATGTAAGCAAGGTCAGCAGTTGGAGAGAACTCAGGCTCTTTGAATTATGGCTCTTTCCCGCTTCTTCTTGCTTTATCTTTATTACATGCACAATAAAATTTTTAGGCCTTTGGTATATGAGCTGCTACTTCCTAACGGTGGTTTTCTTTCTTTTCGCTTCATCTTTGATCAAAATACATCTTTTTAGACCCCACAAAATTCGATTTGTGCCCAAAACAAGAAGTAAAATTCAACTGCGTGTTAAAATTCTGACTGAGACATTTCATGCCCAGGAGCAAAAAAGCTCACAAGGTATTTGCGTTACAAAAGCAAGATCAAATCAAATGAAATCTGTAAACCTCAAAATATGGTAAATCAACTGTAAAATAGGTATACCATGTATTGAGCCTAGTGGCAGCTAAGGTACAGATATAATGAACAGAAGACAATAGTGGAACTCTGGGGACAGAAACAAACCTAGTAGGGAAGAAGAGGGAAAACGCGTTAAATCCAAATTTTAATACTTAAATTAATTGTGCAACAGATCAGAGAATGGAGTGAGAGAGCGAGTGGGGTAGTGAGTGAATTTTCCATACATACGTAAACCTCATCGTATTACTAAAAAGGCACACAGTCTACACTATCAGTACTCATCGCTAACGACAAAATGGAATTATTTTTACCATCCTATAAATTGAAGAGTGAGTGAAAAGCTGGCTTAAGTTGCTGTCAAATATGCTATCCAAACACCATACCCAGTAAATAACAAATCCTACTCACCGTTTAAGGCGTCTTATGGCGACGCGATGCGCAACACGAGGAAGATCGAAGCGAAAGTGATGAATCAGCAAAGTTTTCTTTTCTCTCCAACACCTGTTGATCACATAATCATGATGTCAACACTTTATTTCTATTTTGAGATAGAAGTTTCGCGATTGAATTTGGTTGTACTAATTAAGTAAAACCGGAGCATTTTGGTTCGTAGTTACAATGTAGAAACTGAAAACAAACACCCCTCGTGACTGCGTGGAATAGTAATAGTGATGATAATAATAATAATAATAATAATAATAATAATAATAATAATAATAATAATAATAATAATAATAATAATAATAATAATAATAATAATAATAATATTTAACGAGGGAGCCCAACTCGCCACAACGGTTTTTAGTGGGGCCCTCATTAACTAATTAATTCAATTGATAAAATAATAATAATAATAATAATAAAAATATTAACAAAAATAAATAAATAAAATAAAATAAAATGTGTTTATAAATAAATTTAAAAAGAGTCAAAATCTTAAAATCGATAACTAATCGAAATATCAAAGTTTAAAATTAATCAAAATCTTTTTAAAAAGTTTTCAGCTTGGATTTAAAAATAGATAAGAGAATTGTTTCTTTCAGATCAATAGACACCGAGAGCTCCAATTAAGAAATTTATAGTTGACTCAGCTTTCTGGAGTAACAAAAAAAAACACACACACTCATTAATTCGAAAGCTTCGTAAAAGCAACCGAATTCACTCGAAAAAGGTTAAAACTGCAGCTGAAAGAACACAGAGCCACTGTAAACTCAGCCTAGGATTAATGTTCTGTCACTGACAAAGACTCAGAGATGACTTAAATGTTTACTAGCAAAATCTTAGCAAATTATCTTCAACTACGACAGAATGGTTAATTTTTGATTCCGACTTGAGATCAACTACCAATCTTTCGCAAGTGACTACAGTCTGTTTATTAGAACATTGAAACTGGTTGAAATTGACATCCTAGTGTGAAATTCCACTCTATCCCACTGTAGACTCAGGCTATTCAGAGGAAGATAGAAGCAAAAGTGGTGAGTCACGTGCACCAAAGTTTTCTTTTCTCTCCAACACCCGTTGTTCACATGATTATGATGTCAGCACTTAATTTCTATTTTGAGATAAAAGTTTTAATTAAATTTTGTTGTACTAATTAAGTGAAACCGGAGCATTTTGGTTCGTAGCTACATCGTAGAAACTGAAAACACAAACCTCTGGTGACTGCGTGGAATAGACACCAAGAGCTCCAATTAGGAAATTTATACTTAACTCAAAACTTCCCGTAGAAACGAAAAAAAAAATGCGCACACTTATTAATAATGGATTAAGATGAAATCGAAAGCTTCGTAACTGCAACAGAATTCACTCGAAAAACGTTAAAACTGCAGTTGAAAGAACACAGAGCCACTGTAAACTCAGCCTGGGATTAATGTTCTATCACTGACAAAGACTCAGAGACGACTTAAATGTTTAGTAGCAAAATCTTAGCAAATTTTCCTCACCTACGACAGAATGGTTAATTTTAGCTCCGAATTGAGATCAACTTCCAATCATTCGCAAGTGACTACAGTCTGTTTATGAGAATATTGAAACTGGTTGAAATTGACATCCTAGTGTGATCAATCATTTCTCTCCAACACCCGTTGTTCACATGATTATGATGTCAGCACTTTATTTCTATTTTGAGTTAAAAGTTTTAATTAAATTTTGTTGTACTAACTAAGTGAAACCGGAGCATTTTGGTTCGTAGTTACATTGTAGAAACTGAAAACACAAACCTCTGGTGACTGCGTGGAATAGACACCAAGAGCTCCAATTAGGAAATTTATACTTAACTCAAAACTTCCTGTAGAAACGAAAAAAAAATGCGCACACTTATTAATAATGGATTAAGATGAAATCGAAAGCTTCGTAACTGCAACAGAATTCACTCGAAAAACGTTAAAACTGCAGTTGAAAGAACACAGAGCTTCTGTAAACTCAGCCTGGGATTAATGTTGACAAGGACAAAGAGACGACTTAAATGTTTAGTAGCAAAATCTTAGCAAATTATCCTCAACTACGACAGAATGGTTAATTTTAGCTCCGAATTGAGATCAACTTCCAATCATTCGCAAGTGACTACAGTCTGTTTATGAGAATATTGAAACTGGTTGAAATTGACATCCTAGTGTGAAATTCCACTATTAAACACCTTAAAACAGATCAAAAAATCTACACACCTCACAGATCAAGAAGCACTTCCAATCTTCGGTCTTGTATTAGAGTGTGCGTTTTGAATTTCAACACATTTGCAACTAAAACACGAAAGAATGGCACCAATTTGCACTCGTTTGAAACTCACGCTTATATTTAATACAAAAAGTAAAAAAAAAAAAACGAAAAACCTTCAGTAAACAACAAATTCTACTCACCGTTTAAGGCGTTTTATGGCGATGCGATGCGCAACACGAGGAAGATCGAAGCGAAAGTGATGAATCAGCAAAGTGTTCTTTTCTCTCCAACACCTGTTGATCACATGATCATGACGTCAGCATTTTATTTCTATTTTGAGATAGAAGTTTCAATTGAATTTTGTTGTACTAGTTGGGTGAAGCCGGAGCATTTTGGTTCATAGTTATAATGTAGAGACTGAAAACACAAACCTCTGGTGACTGCGTGGAATAGACACCAAGAGCTCCAATTAAGAAATTTATAGTTGACTCAAAGCTTTCTGGAGTAACGAAAAGAAAAATACGCACACTCATTAGTTCGAAAGCTTCATAACTGCAACAGAATTCACTCGAAAAATGTTACAACTGCAGCTGAAAGAACACAGAGCCACTGTAAACTCAGCCTAGGATTAATGTTCTATCACTGACAAAGACTCAGAGATGACTTAAATGTTTACTAGCAAAATCTTAGCAAATTATCTTCAACTACGACAGAATGGTTAATTTTTAGCTCCGACTTGAGATCAACTACCAATCATTCGCAAGTGACTACAGTCTATTTATTAGAACATTGAAACTGGTTGAAATTGACATCCTAGTGTGAAATTCCACTCTATCCCACTGTAGACTCAGGCTATTCAGAGGAAGATAGAAGCAAAAGTGATGAGTCACGTGCACCAAAGTTTTCTTTTCTCTCCAACACCCGTTGTTCACATGATTATGATGTCAGCACTTAATTTCTATTTTGAGATAAAAGTTTTAATTAAATTTTGTTGTACTAACTAAGTGAAACCGGAGCATTTTGGTTCGTAGTTACATTGTAGAAACTGAAAACACAAACCTCTGGTGACTGCGTGGAATAGACACCAAGAGCTCCAATTAGGAAATTTATGCTTAACTCAAAACTTCCTGTAGAAACGAAAAAAAAATGCGCACACTTATTAATAATGGATTAAGATGAAATCGAAAGCTTCGTAACTGCAACAGAATTCACTCGAAAAACGTTAAAACTGCAGTTGAAAGAACACAGAGCCACTGTAAACTCAGCCTGGGATTAATGTTCTATCACTGACAAAGACTCAGAGACGACTTAAATGTTTAGCAGCAAAATCTCAGCAAATTATCCTAAAATATTACAGAATGGCTAATTTAGCTCCGTCTTAAGATCAACAACTAATAATTGGGAATTGACAACGATCTGTTTATTATAACATTTAAACTTGTTGAAATTGACACCTTAGTCTGAAATTCCACTGTTATGGACCGAAACAGATTTTAAAGAAAGCACATTTTAGAAAAGTTTGAACCAGCAAAGAAAGTTTTTATCGACGAGCTCAGAAAGTGGAAGTGACGTTACGTTCGAACTTAGACTTCGGAGCCTGCGTGCACCGAAAAAGCTCCCTTCAGATTGAAAAAATATAAAGTAAATTAGTTTTCTACAAACCTGTCTACAGAATTAACTTGTGCTCAGCTCCAAGTTTCGACAAACAAACAGTTTCTACTCCTCTCGAAGTTTATGGCGTAGTAGAAATAACGAAGAAATTCCGAAACGTTCCCCGGTCCCAGAAGCCCCAGCGAATAATGTCGGACGCACCTCTATTGTACAGAATAGAGCCCGCGTCATGAACCGCTGACTGTCCTAAATTTCTGCCCATGTGGACCATAACGGCCAGTGGACTCTCTGTTCCTGAAGTGTGGAACAACCAAATTCCCTCATGTCAAGGTCATTGAATACTTCCGAAATGGACATGGCTAGTTATCCAAAATCATAACAAAAATTTTCATAAATGTCTCAAATACAGTACCGACATAAAAAGCTTCGCTCTCCGAGTGTGCTCGTACGGAAGGATTTGCCTGTCGCGGACTCGGTTGGAGTGTTTCAACACACTTGAGAGGCAAATCAACAAGATCGCATCGTGCTGTAGTTGTACGGTTTATGCAACTGGAAGTGCACAATCCGCTCAGCTGGATCGGAGCTAAGTTTACTTGATTAGCCTAACATAACTGTAAGACATAGAGATCACACTACAGTACCTCTTTGGATTCAAAGGAATTGAGCAGCGCTCGACCTTGAAAGGAAGGAACAAAAACACACATTAATAAGTACTTCACAACCTCGGTAATAGTTCAAGCTGCTGTAGTTGTACGCGGAAATTCCCTTCGAAGCCTTTTCAATAAATCGTGTCGATGTTGTTCGTGTTCGTGTTCGTGTTCGTGTTCGTGTTGGTGCAAATAGACTGTATTTTCAGTCAGCCCTTGATTAGTTAACGTTTCAATCGAACGCACAGCCCTTCAATCTATAATCAATTTTCCTCCACGGTTTAATCGCGAAATTAATTTCTTGGGTAGTTCGTCATTTTTTGTTGACTTCAAGGCTTGTCGTTAACATAACACTTTTCATAAAATTCCCTTCTAATGATTTCGGTTAGAAGGACTACTTCTTGTGCAGACACAGCTAGGTAAAAAATGGAAGTTGGAAATTTCGAAACTTCTTGTCGAGCGCAGACATTACCTGTGAAATAATGCACCTGTTCCCCGATTTCCAAATCAAGCTTTCGTTGCGAAAGCTGTTTCGCAATGAATAACAACCATGCAAAAATTTTCTCAGAGATTGCGTGATGTCTGGGCAGTACCTCACGAATACTAAACCGAAACACGCATGTCACACACTCAAGTGACTTTCTAGCTCATTTTACTTTTTCGCATTAGGCAAAATTCAACAATTAAGAAAGGGAGTAAGTTTCTAAAGAAACTGTGGTGCTGCGTCGATGGGAGAGTATAACAGGCCTATAGGGTAATTTGGCGATTCGCTCTGACGAAGGGCTAACGCTCGAAACGTCAGCCTTTAAACTCTCAACAATTAAGAGTTCCTTTGCCAATCCATTTTATATCAAGCCTTGCTTGGTCTTATATGGTTTCAGTGAAGGGGAAAAGGGTTAACTCTGCCGAACAGGATGTTTTTTTCACCAAAACTCTGACTACTCGCAGTTTAATTTGACGGCCGCCAGAACAATTTCAAGAACTGCATGAACGGATTAGTGTCAGTATCAGTGCAACTGGCACCTCCCCCTCCTCTAACCCTACAACAGTCAACTAATAACACTGGGTTTATGTTGGATTGGGGGACGGGTAGGTACGCTGTTGTTAGGATAATGACATTGATCTATTTCACTTAGGTTTCGACGTTCCTGCTCCTTCAGCAGTAGAGAGGGTGTCAAAATTTTTTATTTCAGTGCTCGTTGTCACTAATATCTCCTCTGGAAAAATACTTGGTTGTGTCATATGATAAAATTTACCTAATGCCCCCATAAGGCTCTTTAAGATTTCTATGACCCTCCCTCCCCCCCATCGGCAGTTAATTGACAGTCATTATTCTACAGTACCCCCCTTAATACTCTGTTGGCGATGACTTTCCCCTTTTCCTCTCCCCCTGAAAACCATGGGTATCCCCTAAAATTCTAAAGGAATTTCTAGGATTGAGTAATGAGTAGCATTCGTATTCATGTTACTGCAGCTGCATTTTGGTCAGAAAAATAAGAACAAGAACAGTTCCTGCATTACAATAAAAACACAACGCTATTCCAAAAGTGACAACGCGTATAAAGGATGATGAAAATGCTGAAAAGAAATTATAGAAGGAGCGAAAAAGTGAGGGAATAGTCAATCTGTTCCTCGAAAATTTACGACATTAAGTTTTGTGATAAAAAAGGAATGGAAACAGCAAGTTAGTTGTAGTCAGTTAACCAAATAAATAACTTTTATTGGTTAAATATCACACAAAATAGACAAAATACTAAGCTATGATGTAAAAACTGCATAAGAAAGCTTCCTTCCTCTACATATAATTACAATGTTATGTGCTCTTAGAACCAACACAAAGTTTATCAAAGCATACCAAAATTATAATATTCTGCAAATACCTATAGTAGGCCAATAAATAATTGTGTCTCGCCATGTGTTTTTTTTACGTCGGTCTTTACCGTCTTCTTACAATAAAATATTCTTTGCAAAACATCAGGTTCTGTTCAGACTGCAACCAGTAAAATTTAAGTTAGAAAATACATGAGAAATACGTGTAAAGAGGTTTCCTGCATAAGAGAAAACTTACTTCATTGATAATTAATAACATCAATGAGGTCTAGGATGTATATAATACTATATAATATCATGCATGTATATTATATAATAATAATGATAATAGTAATTATCAATAATAATAATATCTATGATAATAATGATAAAATAAAGAATGATAATAATAATAATAATGATGATAACATAACAATGACAATGCTAGCGACAGTGACATACTAGTGATCATGGTGATGACCACAACGACAACAATGACAGTGATAATGATAATGACAATGATAACAATAATGACAAGGATAACGATAATAACAATGATAATGACAGTGACGGTGATAATGACAACGATAATGATTATAATCAATGATTAATGGTTCATTTTGACTTTAACCCTTTAACTCCCAGAGGGATTAACATGTAACTTCTTTCCATACATTATCCAGCAAACAGATAATGGAAATACTCAAACTTTTCACATGAGGCATAAGTTGTTATCTTAATCTAACACCAAATTCACAGAACTAATTACAAAAAAATGTGTAGCACCTGGAGGGGAGAATTAACAATCAGATCTTAGGAGTTAAAGGATTCAGATAAGTCGGAACCATTAAAGACTGCCATGCATTCCAATAGATGATCACTCGATTGGAAGATGTCACATAAACCAATGCAGGAAGGTTCTTCCCTGGTGAAAAAGCATAACTCCCTGCACAGAAACCCATCACATTTTCACCAAAGCTGAACTGTACCACATTCTTATGGCGATCAATTATATAAGTGTCTCCCTCCCAAGAGCATAAAGCTATTTCCTCATTGCCATCACCAGTAATGTCGAGTTTTGACAGAGCAAAGAGATTGTAGAAGCCTTGCTCGATACAAAGTGACCACTGAAGCTTACTTCCATAAAGTAGAGTCACCTGACCATCTTGAGTACATAGCACTAAATGTTTCTCTAAGCAGGAAGCTGGTGCATCAGGATCGCAACATTTTAGAGTGAGTAAATTTAAAGGAATGTCTTTACTTCTTCCCCAGACATGAGGAAATTGTCTAAAAGTGGACTTGGAAGCTGAGCTTGACATCTAGTAGAGAAGGGATTTTAGATCAGAATGTTTGGCACAAAACTGAAGAGGACAGAGTGATAAATAATTTTTTTTTTTTTGGTGATTCAGTGTCACTAGGACTACACCTACATAATGAGCATGCACAAATTAACTTACTCAAGGATTAAAGAGCCTGAGCCCAGTTGTTCAAAAGCAACTGCTAATTGCAATTTGAAGGCTTAGTGCTATCCAAACGTTAAATTATAATTTTTTATTGCTTTGCTCAAAAGCCTTTTTAGAGCATCCAATAATCAAATTCAAAAAAAAAATAATCATACTGAATTTTCTTTGAAATCAGATTTCACACTAACCTGGGTTGCCTTCACCCAGCTTTGAACAACCTGGCCCTGGTGTGTGGTTTAGATGATCAACAGGTTCTCAAGTTAGCTTTTTGTGGGAAAACTAAAATTTGTTCTCTGCTCCAATCTTGTTAAAAATGAATAGCATTTCCTCTACTTGACTACATAGCTCAAAATACTCTACTTTTCATATTTACTCAAACTTACGGTTTACGGTCAACTCGCCGACGGACCAACTCGCCGACACCAACTCGCCGACGTATAAAATCGAGTAGAGACGTCGGCGAGTTGGTCGTCAATCCAATACAACTTATTAGAAGCTAAACATACAGAAAATTAAACGATATTTAGTAAAAAAAACATTGGACATTGGTGAACATCAAACAGAAGCTTAAACATCGGTGAACATTGGTGAACATCACCAATGACTATAACAGCTTAAGACGCGAACGAGTTATTGTGCGACAACAACACCGTAAAGACTCATCATGTCAATCGCTCAGATTTTTTGACGAAAACGTGGCTTTCTAGACGAGATCTTTAGTAAAAAGCATTTCTTTTTATTTGCAACAAAGTTTATAAGGATCTTAAGGCGAATAAAGCGAAGTAAACCTCACCAACGACTCTAACAGCTTAAGACGCAAACGAGTTATTGTGTGACAACAACACCGTAAAGACTCATCATGACAATCGGTCAGATTTTAAAGGAAACTTGGCTTTCTAGTCAAGATCTTTAGTAAAAAGCAATTATTTTTATTTGCAACAAAATTTATAAGGATCTTAAGGCGAATAAAGCGAAGTAAACCTCACCAATGACTCTAACAGCTTCAGACGTGAACGAGTTATTGTGTGACAACAACACCGTAAAGACTCATCATGACAATCGGTCAGATTTTAAAGGAAACTTGGCTTTCTAGTCAAGATCTTTAGTAAAAAGCAATTATTTTTATTTGCAACAAAATTTATAAGGATCTTAAGGCGAATAAAGCGAAGTAAACCTCACCAATGACTCTAACAGCTTCAGACGCGAACGAGTTATTGTGTGACAACCATAGCAACCACGCGGAACCACATGTTTTTTTTTAACTTTAAAGAAAGATTTATTCATGATCGAGAACGTTTGATTTACGATAAAAACAATAAAATTCCATTTATTATAAAGATCAGATGAACATGTGAAAGTAATGTATATCATGCAATTACTCTGCACTTGTAGGTCCGTTTAATCTCGACATCGATTTCAATAATTGGGCCGCTGTTCTTTCACCATTTTCATATTTCTCCCATAATCCAAACACCTTACTCTGTAATTGCCTAATAAAAAGAAATGCTTTTTACTAAAGATCTTTTCTAGAAAGCCAAGTTTTCGTTAAAAAATCTGAGCGATTGACATGATGAGTCTTTACGGTGTTGTTGTCGCACAATAACTCGTTCGTTATAGTCATTGGTGATGTTCACCAATGTTCACCGATGTTTAAGCTTCTGTTTGATGTTCACCAATGTTCGCCAGTGTTTTTTTTTTACTAAATATCGTTTACTTCTCTGTATGTTTAACTTCTAATAAGTTGTATTGGATTGACGACCAACTCGCCGACGTCTCTACTCGATTTTATACGTCGGCGAGTTGGTGTCGGCGAGTTGGTCCGTCGGCGAGTTGACTGGTTACCAAACTTACTGCAAAAAACTTTCAAGAAAAAAAAAGAAATCAAAAGAATCTTAAAGACAAAAACTGATCACAAATGATGACCAAAGAGAATTGTTGCAAACTCTAAGTTAAAATTTCCAAGTTAGCAATACTTTTTTACCTGGTCACCATCTTTCTGTTGTTCGCTCAAATTCCATGAATTCAAAATGATATAAGAACCCCCAGGATATGAGGCCAAAAGGTACCTGGTTGTCTCCATGTCAAACACTACAAGGGAACCAATCTGTCTTGGAATTGTCCAGTGATGGACTTCCTCAACCTTAAAAGACATGGTTCGCTTTTGAACTGCATCTCCTGACACTTTGTTTCCTACATGGTACAACTTGGCAATTGTTCCTTCTTGCTTTAAATCTTTTCCATTCAATTTTTGGGCTGTCTCTATGCTGTTTTCGGTAATTTTATCCAAATCATGTCTGTTGGTAGACACTGATGGCTTGACCTTTTTTTTCCTGTCTTCTTTTTCTATAACAAATCAGAAATTGTTGATGATATAGTCAATACACTCTTTAGGCATGGGTTACTGAGGCAGGCTTATGTTATTTCACTGTGTTGTGATCTCAGTCAGGACAAATAACTTATCATCATAGTGCCTCTCTCCAACCAGTCATGAAAATTCAAAGTAGTCTTAAATTGTCACAGAAACACACAAATGCTGGGTCGAGGGAGGGGGGAAGGAGACTGAATGGATCTATCAGCCCTATTAATAAGGAACACTTCTTGTCTCTTCATGGTAAGAAATTGTGGCAGTGTGAACCTACTGACTAGTTTGTAAGACTTTGATTTCTCAAGCACTGGTTTGGCTTATCTTGAAGATCTATTGTTGTCCATTGGATGAGAGCCAAAAAAAGAGGGAAAAAATATTATTTTAATTAGCAGTTTATCTGATGGCTTGCCTTCTGAACTTTTAGTAAAACTAGAGCAAGCTTTCCTAGGTCAGGTATGTGTTATCCTCAAAGAACTAAGAGCATGCTTCTCGAATACAGTAAGTGACATATAAAAAAAATAATCAATTTGTGTAGATCAGGGTTGAGGAAAAATGTCAATTTCAAAGGACTTATGATTAAGAGGTTAAAATTTATGAATATTATGCACTTAGGCTGTTGCACTGATATCTATAATCTGCAAACAAGCTCTGACTGGCATTGCGGCATGCTTTATGAGCCCTAAGAGATGAGCCAGCTTGCAAAGTGCACCAGTGAGGTGCACATTTTGTTGAACATACAACAGAAATTTAATTTTTCTGCTTGAGAACTGAAACCTCTTTGGATGAAAATCAGTGTAACTTAAAGAAGTTGCTTTGAAATGAATTCCTTACTGTTCTATGAAATAAACATCACACTGACTGACAAAAGTTATGAGTCTATCTATGAATGTGAATTATTAAGAATATCATTTTCATTGTTATCATCATCATCTTTAGCACTATTTTTAAGAGTAGTAGTAACAGTGCTGTGATAGGATTTTATTCCCTTTTTTATTTTCAAAATTTCCACAGGCTTCTTGGAAAGTATGTGGGAGGTCTGATACTCCTTGTCTTGAATTAAGTAACCACCTCTACCAACAATGAATATGGGCTTGTTTAAGTTACTAAGACCCTTAATATTCTGTTCTGAATCACACCTGTGCTTGGCTGATCACAGACGTCACTCTGCTTATGATGCTCTTTTACAACATGCAACTTGTGGATATACACAGCTCTATCTGCATGACCTGTTACAAGTTCCAGCATTCCATCTCCATCTACATCTGCCAACAAAATGATCTTACAATTGGAAGGAAGAAGAAGGGAGGAAATTGGTTTAAAAGTCTCTTGTGTTGTCTCTGGAGTAATCTGCAAAATATTTCAAACAAAGTTGTTGAGTGCAGTGTGTGGAAGATTTTTTGGCCCAGTTACTGGTGAGGTGTCCCCAAATAAAGGGATGGAGAGTCCTTGCCTGAGTCAGTTTGGTATGTTGTGTTCTTGAACACAAAAAAAAACAACAAAAACATGAAAAACATGAAATAACACTGTAAGTCAGTCTTAAGGTTTTCAATGCAGATTGAAAAGTCAGCTCTTAAGGCAGTTCTTTCAGACATAGGGGTGAAGTCTCAATCACTTGAGTTGCGCCGCTGTGTTGTGTGTTGTGGCAGCTTGGGGCCTGCCTTTTCAGCTCGCAACCACCAGTTTTTTTTAAGATAAGTTGAAATAGTGAATTGGATTTAAATTACTTGGTTAATGATGCTATTAATTAAAGTAATATTGTCACTAAAAAACCCTAAGGGAATGATTCAGTAAAGCTCATTGTTCGTTATGTTCAATGCTGAGGGACACAATCAAAACTCAGTCATTTAACACTCTTTGACACTAACATCAAAACAAGTTGCTGGAGTAGGCTAAGGACTTGTGTGCAACTTTTAAAAATAATTAATTCATTGGCACTTAAATTAAAATCAAATTTTTAAAGTGTAGTACACTTGGAGGCAAGATTTCCATGTAATGTTCATCGTCATAATCATACGTCATTATTCATTTTTGATAAAAGAAAACAATTGATTAACTTTGAGACTAATACCTTGTATGAAAATAGTACGTTGGGGGTTCATGGAAATCTTTCTTGATTTTATTCCCCTGACAAACACTTTCCAAAAATTCCGCACGAAGCAATTTTGTTTAGAACGAACTGGCTCCTATATCATTGTCTACACTTGTGAGCTGCTGTATGCGATGAAGCAAAAATAAAGGCGATAAACTTTTTAAATTGCCCCAGATTTTGAGTCGGTGAGAGGTGAGCCAAAAAAAAAAAAACCTGTTTGAATATGAATGAATCAGGAAGCAGACCAAAAGTTTATATTGTCCTCGATTTCTTTACAGCACTACCTGCGGTATATATTTGGCCATCGACAAGTTTGTTTTTTGTGACTTACAAAGAATATATGACACCATCCCTCCACTGTTACACAGAAAAGATAATTTTCCCGTTGATTCCAAAAGTCTCCCACTTCAACACAAGTTATCATACCCAAATTACGGCATGATTTGTAAGGTTTGACAGAGCTGCCCTTGAATATCAACAATTCGCCATTGATTTGTCCAACTACAAGTTCATTGTCACCATCATTGTCGACATCGGCTAGCACCAAAGCTTCGTTGTTCAAATTATCGGAAATCTCGAACTGTAAATTCTCGACGAACGAGACAGATCTCTTACATGTATTCATAGGTTAATAAGAATACTCCGTCGATCGACTGCTATATTTACGATAACTTTCCATGGCTGAAAAACATAAATCTAAAGTCTTACTTTGCATGGAGGGGTAATTATGAAAAAATTGTGGTTGGATTTGCTCAGGAACAGCTGGTTACCGGTATGAGCGAAGCATTTTTTTTCCTGATCAATATTGAATGATGGCTGACTATTTAGATGAAAATCTTGTTCATTTGGTCTCAAATATTCAAGAAAATAGTTTTTTTTTTTAAAACCCCGTCACCACTCTAGTAGATAACGTATTTCGCGCCACTACGCCTAGCACGTGAGTAAGAAACAGCTCTCGTGCTATTTCGCTCGGAAAAGCAAATTTTCTCGTGTTATGGAAGCTTTTTGGCGCTTTCCATTCGGATTATGGCAGGAGACGAAAATTTTCCATCAATTCTCAATTTAAACGTTGGTGGTTATGTTTATACAACGACTATGGACACTTTGACGCGCGATCCAAACTCAATGTTAGGAGCCATGTTCAGCGGACGACAACAGGTAGCAAAGGATACGAGAGGGAACTATTTTATTGACAGAGATGGAGCACTCTTTCGCCACATTTTAAACTTTTTACGTACCTCAGAGCTATGCCTTCCTCAATCATTCGACGAATTCGATCAACTGAGTGCCGAAGCTGACTTCTATCAAGTTGGCGAGTTGATAGAAGCGCTTCAAATTTACAGGGAAGATCGCCGGAAGAATATGCAACTTAGTGAAGGACAAGGAACTATTATCATTTCAGTGGACAGATATCGAAACCAGCTGCTGTTGAGCGGGCGCGAAGATTTCATAAAAGAGGTTTTTCAGGGATATATCAAACCATCGGAACTTGTGTTAACTCTACTCCCCGCACGGGGATACGTGAGGAATTATCGGGTCCCCTGGAGAGCCGGGGGTGCGGAGCTCACCAAAGCCGACGCCTTTGATTTGCTTTATGGTCATGGATTTGTCTTAGAAGGTTGCAACGGAGGTGGCAGTGATGGTGAACTGGAAGGAACTCAATTTCAGGAATATATTTTTGTCCGAAAGAATAAATTGTAGCACCTGCCTATAGTTAGTTTGGAACTGTATGTTGATTAAAGTAATTTTATCAGAGAGAAGCTCTCAATATGGAGATCGAAGGAGGGTGTGAAGAGTAGGAACTTTGGTCCTGCCCCTCCCCCCACGATGCTTTTAACTTTCTTCTTTTCTTCTCTCATTTTTTTCCCTCCACTCTCTTTTTTATTTACTTTTGATTTATTAGTATGAGCCATTTGTAATTGAAGTTTGTGAAGAGTTTTAATCAAAATACTTACGTAGAGTGCTGGGATTTGTATAATTTATAAAGGTTTTTTTTTAAGTATCCAGGAAAGTAATTTCATGGCAGTTTTCTGAGAATTGTTCAAACTTTTTACCACACTCTTTCAACTGTTTTTATTAAAAAACGGCAGCATAATTTGCCTGTCTACAGGTCTTTTTTAGAAATTAAACTGGTTTGTCCTGCTTTTGTGTTCTATTACTCAATTTTTTTGAAAGTATGATAGCTCTCATTTGTCTGTATGTAATTATCTTTTTTTCTGCCAACAGAGGCCTGCATGTGTTGACATGGAAATCTCATATGATTTGGAAAAATTGTATCACTTTTCAAATTTTCCTTATCTCATACTTACCAAAACAAACCTTTAACCTTTTCACTCCTAAGATCTCATTACCAATTCTCCTTACTGCCTGCTATACAATTCTCATGATATTAGTTCTGAGAATTTGATATTGGATCAACTAATAATCCCCTAATTTATAATCTCTATTCTCATCACTTTCCTGCTTGATATTGTATTGATGATGTAAGGATAAATTCTGTCTTGGTCACCCATGGAAGCCTAAGGGTTATATGGAAACTTAGAGGGATCTCTTTGGTTTTATTCTTCAATGTACTTAAGTACAAAGTACCTTAGATTCGGTCACGCTTCAAGGTCACGCAACCTCACGCAACACGCTAAACGTCAATCATAAACGCAAAAGAAAAACAGTTCAAAAAGAAAAGGAAGGTAACAAAAATGAACGGAGAATATTTCCGGTCAGATAAAAAAGACGCTAAAATAATATTTTGATTTCCCCTGCAGTCTTAAAGTGAATAAGCAGATGTTCTTCAGTTTCCTGGAAACTCCACGTTCGATCGGATGGAATGAACTGAATACATTCACCAATCATGTGGCGGCTTATTTTGAAATAAACCAATAGAAATGTCTCTTATATCATATCGTGCTTTACATATGGCTCGTGTGCTAACTTCCACCTTTTCCCCTCTTACCTCGTTAGCTCGCGAAGGTCTGCGAAACTACAGATCGATTTCTTGCCGAAGAAAATTGTGTTTTTCTCACTGGATCAGAAGGACTATGGCATATTCAACTTATGATAGTGGAGCTCCAAATTCCTTGGAATACAGAATGTATTTTCGTAAGTATTCGCAAAACCTGAAAAATATGGATCTCCATTCGCCTCAAGCTTCACTCGGAGAAAATCGATCGAATTGACTCGATTTGTGATAATAAACTTAGCGATACTCGATACTGAAGATCTAAAATAAAATGATAGTTGGTATTTGGTGGAGATCGAACATATGTAAAAGTTAACTCGATCACATCTTAACACCGAGGACTAGGGTGTAATTCGTGTTTAATGAAGTTTAGTTGTAAATTTTTAAGCTTGTCGATGGGGCACATTTTTGGCTTATAAGTTTTTGGTTAATTAATTTCTGAGGGTAAAGAGGAAAAATATGTGTTGATACAGATTTCTAGTCACCTCCAAAATAAGAACGACCTTTCAACTGAAGGAAGTGGTACAGTGTCGGTTTTCAGCGAATGTGATATGGGAGTGGGGTGGCTAATTAACTTTTGAGGAATATTGGTTTCAAAGAGGAAAATTGCCCAAGGTTTTTTGTGAAGTAAGCAATGCCTGCGTGTACGCCTTCTAATTATTTTTTAAAAAGCTAAATGGAGACATTTTTGGGGCAGAATTTGTTTTTGAGACAGTGACACAAATCTATCAATCAATTATCAGAAATGTCAGTTTATAACTCTTCTGAGACTGGGGAGTAATTGGTAATCAATGAATGTAGGATACCTGACACAGTGATTTTACACAAGGGCCTTTACAAAACTCTTACTGATAAATCTATTTGAAATTCTCAGAGGACCAAAGTGGCCAGGCTATTTCTCCCTTCCATGACATTCCACTATTTGCTGATAAAGATGTAAGTGCATTAAAAATTAAATACAACTTTTTTTTGGCTGTCAAAGTTCAGACTATCATGTATTGTCAGTCCATAGTGATAAGACTCTATAATCCAAGTTGCAAGGAATTATACTGAATTTTTCCACAGTAGAGCTGAATTCAGCTACATGTTTACTCAAAGAACAATTTAATTTGCCATGCTCTGTGATTATCACAGATGTGTTGAGTGTAATTTAACCCTTTGCCTCTCATGAGTGACCAAAAGAGAATTTCTCCTCACAATATCAAGACAATATCCAGCAGACAAGTGATGAGAATAAAGAAAATATCAATTAAGGGATTATTCGTTTTTCCAATACCCAATTCTCCAAATTGACACAATAAGAATTGTATGACAGATAGTGAGGAGAAAACCAATGAGATCTTAGGAAGTAAAGGATTAATGCACAGAGGGTCCTCAATAAGTCACAATTAAAGTAGATGGCTAGCAGCACGAAGTAAGCAGCTGACGAGTGGAGAGTTTCTTCCAAGGGTCTCTATGCATGCCCCAAAAAATATCATTTTGTAATGTAAAGGCTCTGAAATGCCTTTTTATGCATTCCTTTGGAGGTATACATGCAAAGCATTGTGGTCGTCAATTGGTTAGGTAAATACACTTCAGTTAATGATTAGAAAAGTCCTTGACTAGTCAGAAAAAGTGTGATACAAAGATGGCTTTCATGAAAGTTGTCTGTTTGTAAAATTTTTTGAAGCAGTGACTTGTCACAAGTGACAACTTGCACTGTCAAAGTTTTTCACAAGAAGTATAGAGCTCAGAAATTGAGGTAACTGGTTTTTTAACTAGCAGCAAGCACTTGATGAGAACTCTGTGAACATGGGTCACTACAAATGTTGTCATCAAAAATTTTATTTTTACTGAAGATTGACACTTATCTGTTTATTTTATGTTTCTCTTTGCTCTGTTTAGAAGGCAATCTATAACATGGTAGTTGAAGTTCCAAGATGGACAAATGCCAAAATGGAGGTTTGTTTTTTTTGTTTCAAGACTCAACAATTTCATATACAAGAATGCATTGCTTGGCCTTACTATAACCTCATTTGTTTTTACTGAGATACAATACAATGATCACTTAAACAACATAAGAAGGAATTCTGGTATTTAATATGAAGCAGTGAAGTTATTATATGGCTTCATTGTTTAACCCTTTACACCCCAAAATCAGTCAGCATATTCTCCATACTGGTCTTTATACATTTCTTAAGTTGAGGACAGGGAGAATTTGTTTAACAATCAAGAGCTTCTTTAGTTGGTGATCATTTCTTTTATTCTCATGGCCTTGATATGGGACTCAAGCGTGACATTGTAGGGAGAAATTAGAAGCTAGTCACTATTCAAAGGGTTCAGTTCACTGAGATGATGTACCAATAAATAGTAGGTGTATGAAATCTAACTAAGAGCACCTTCTAATTGTTGAATCAAAACTACAGTTGTAAGGTTACTTTATAAATCTTCAACTAGTTAATATGCAAATTTTCATATATTTTTGATATTTAAAGTTTTGAAAGTGATGATATATTTATATGTAAATCCAAAACAGATTTCTATCAAGGAAGCTCTGAATCCTATTAAACAAGACTGTAAGAAGGGAAAACTCAGATTTGTTCATAACTGCTTCCCCTATCATGGATACATATGGAATTATGGAGCATTGCCTCAGGTTTGCTATTTTTGGATAGTTTCAGTTCCTTGATAATTAGGAAAACCTGCTAATTATTGTTTAAAGTATTTTTCGTGGTCTGCAAATAACCTTTTCATGGCTACTGGTATGCTTGTGCATGACATGATCTACCTACCATTTGCTACAAAATGATATAATTCTACTCTTGTACTGTCAAGTTGATTCTTGATCTTTTTCAGGACCTTTGACCTTTGAAGCTCTTGATGAGCTTGTCAAAGATCTATGAAAAATCTTTGAAGATCTTCTTCAGGGCCTTTGAAGCTCTTGAAGACCATGTCACAGATCTAAGAAAATCCTTGAAGATCTTCTTCAGGAACTTTGAAGCTCTTGATAATCTTGTCAAAGATCTATGAAAATCCTTTAAGATCTTCTTCAGGACCTTTGAAGCTCTTGAAGATCTTGTCACAGATCTATGAAAAATCCTCAAAGGTCTTCTTCAGGACCTTTGAAGCTCTTGAGGATCTTGTCAAAGCTCTATGAAAAATCCTTGAAGATCTTCTTCAGGACCTTAGAAGCTCTTGAGGATCTTTTCAAAGCTCTATGAAATCTCCTTGAAGATCTTCTTCAAGACCTTTGAAGCTCTTGAAGATCTTGTCAAAGATCTATGAAAAATCCTAGAAGATCTTCTTCAGGACCTTTCAAGCTCCAGAGGATCTTGTCAAAGATGAAAAATCCTTGAAGATATTTAAAATTGTTGTTAAGATCTTTAGAGATCTTTCATTTTCATGCCAAGATTTTGAACTCTTCTGGGAGAAATAACAGATTACATCACTGCCTGTAAGCTGCCTCATATAGAAATTGTATTCCTCATATGTTGCCACATACTAATTTTGTATAATTTTTTTAAACTATTATTTTAGACTTGGGAAGATCCAAAGCACAAAGATCCGAACACAGAGTGCATGGGAGATAATGACCCAATAGATGCCTGTGAAATTGGTACCATGGTGAGTGTAATACTCAGCCAACTATTCTGTTCATTGCTTTATATTCCATTTTACAGTTGTGTGCTTGATTGCCAAACCTTTGAACAGGAGTGAGATGAAGGGTGACCTTGTTTTGATACAAATGTTGCTGCTTTTCAGATGTAAATTACTTTGTTATCATGCTAAGTAGATACTGGTCTCTATTACAACAAGATCACCTCAGTTCAGGCTTACTCCAGATCAAAGGCTTGGTAGCTAAGTACACAACTGTAAAATGGGGTAAATTCGTCATCCAAGTGATAGACAAAGGGTTAACACTCAAAATGTCAGCTTTGAAACTCCCTATAGTGGCTACTTTAAATCATCAACTCAGTTGATAATACTAAATTACCCTGTTATACTCTCCCAGCGATGCAGCACCACAGTTTCTTGGCAAATTTTTCCCTTTAATCAACTTTCAAATGGCCTATTTTGAATTGAAAGCTCTGTTCAGTACAATTTTAATAGTAATTTTTGTTTGCATCGAAACCTTCATTTGTTTGTTTCTTTGTAGTAGAATTACATGACAGAGCAGATTTTCTAGCACATTTCAGTCTTTGAGCATTGCTTGATATGCTTCACTCCCAGACCAAATTTGTAATTCTCCTTACAGTCAATCATAAAGTTTTTATAATGTTGGTTCCAAGAATTTAGGATTTAATCAACTAATTATCCCTAAATTGATATTTTTTCCTATATTCCTATCACTTATCTGGTTGACATTGTATTGATATTGTAAGGAGAAATTCTGTCCTGGTCACTCATGGGAGTTAAAGGGTTAAATCCTTAATAACCTGCAGATTGCCAAGCAAGGAGATGTTAAACAAGTGAAAGTTTTGGGGACTGTTGCATTGATTGATGAAGGTGAAACTGACTGGAAAATTCTCTGCATTGATGTAAATGATCCTCTTGCCAAAGAGATGAATGGTAAGATAGCTTTTTGTGATAGTTTTAGTGTGACTAGTTCATGAAATACATTCAGGGCTTCTGCCTTCCCAATTCTGTGTAAAACCTAGGAGATTTATTGAGATAGCATAGAGATAACAAACTCCTCATGACATAGGATGCTGTAAGCACCTTCTCTGAACCAATCTACCAAACTTATGGTCAAACTCAAAATCAAGGAATTAATATTTTTGCTCCAAGTACATGGGACAGCAATGGCTATTTTTTTCATTATCACACAGCTGTATAGATATATGTTGTACACATCTCTATTTGTTGTTACTTATATTTTAAGATTTCTGGTAATTATTATTAC
Source organism: Pocillopora damicornis (assembly GCF_964200805.1). Classification (NCBI taxonomy): domain Eukaryota; kingdom Metazoa; phylum Cnidaria; class Anthozoa; order Scleractinia; family Pocilloporidae; genus Pocillopora; species Pocillopora damicornis. The sequence goes on along the minus strand of NC_142670.1, from coordinate 31,040,120 downwards.
TGTTCAACTCAGGAACCATGAACACTTTGTTGTAAATGGGACAGATAAATTGTGTCTTGACCAACTGAATCATGATAAATTTCAGGACATGCATGGAAACAACAAAACAACAAACTAACAGATCTATTTAGCTTGCATGTTTTGTTTGCCAATTGTAGGTGTTATGGGAATTTCCAGCTTTACCTTTTGTAAATTATGCATAGATGACAATTCACTAGAGTATTATGACATGACCTGAAATGGGTTTAAACTAGAAATACAAGCTTAAGAGGTCTATTATTTTTTCTGTTTGCTCACAGCTGATTGACTCATTCCCTAAAATTTTTCTGGTGTACACAGTTTTATAAGTATCACTGACAATATGGCTTTTTTTACAGATGTTGACGACATTGAAAAACACATGCCAGGACTTCTCAAGGTATTGTGTGGAGGGCATTTTAAATTTTGCAATGAACATGGAGGCTAAGATTTTGATAATGATCACAATGATGTGTTATGAAGAAGTCTGGCTTTAGAAATAACAATAGCAATGTTAATGATCAGTTGTGTCGTTTTATAGGCCACAGTTGACTGGTTCAAGATCTACAAAATTCCAGCTGGTAGCGGTGAAAATCAGTTTGCTTTCAACGAGGAAGCAAAGAACAAGGTACAGTTTATCTGATGCAAAGTTCTCCCTTCTGTTTGCAACTCACTACTTTATGAACTAGTATGGGGAATTTTTTCTCTTCAAGATAACATTCTGGAGCTGTTCGGTTTGTATGTTCTCGTTACCATTTTTCTGGATAATGTTTTGATGTGGTGAGGAAAAGTTAAAGAGTAATCTATCAAGGAGAAAGGGATTCCAGATAAAAAATACTGCAGATGTACTAATTAACCGTTACAGAAAATGTTATACAGATGTTGGGGTGGATTATTTGTAAAGTGTTGAACTGATGATCAACCAAAGTTTGTTTCCCAAACTATATGGTTTTGTAACATTATTAAGAACTGATGTGTGAGTTATTAATATGGTCTTGAATTATTTAGGAATTTGCTATGAAGATCATTGGTGAAACACACGAATGTTGGAGAAAGCTGGTTCTCAAAGAGGTGGAAAATGACATAGGCCTCGCTTGGTAAGAAAATCTTAGTCCATTTTAAACAACTCAGAGCCCGCATTTTGTGGGAAAGATTGTTTTTTTTTAACAAATAACTCACAAGTGTTCGGCAAACATGGAGGTCTTTTGTAAGAAAAATAGGTGTACGAAATTTACAGGGGGGGGGGAGGGGGAGATTTAGATTTCGCTCGTCATTTTAGGGGGGGTAGAATCTTGGCAGATCAACAATCTAACCAAGAAATTGGATGTAATCTTGTAGTAATCTTTTATTTTTAATTCTCTGAACAATATAAAGAGATAAGGTTTTCCAAGATAATCTTTTCCTTTCTCCGTTAGCAAAAATGTCACAGTTGATGGATCGCCATACAAGATGTCTGCAGAGGAAGCAACTGGTATCCTTAATCACGTGAGTAGAAGTAATTTGAGAGAATACCAGCATCGCAGTGGTCTTATTTCACTACGCTCTCTAATTGAAGTAATTTATAAAATAAACAAAAACAAATTCAGAATATCGATTGTCTTTTTTAATTTAATTTAGGCGGCTAAAGTTGCTGATCCAAAACCCATTGACCCAGCCCAACAAGGTAGGTAGAACAAAATATTTTTAATCTGACCAAGGAACTCATCCAGCCGAAGCTTATCCAGATTTCTTTACCATGAAGCGACTAGGAATAATTCTACTTCTTCCCACTGGATTGAATTCCAGTCCGTCGCAGGACCCCTCCCCCCCCTCCCTTCCACAGTATTTCGTTAGGCTTCCATGACAGTTCCTGGATGGAGATGCAATGCGAGAATTTAAAAGTGTCCAACCCAAGAACACAGCACTATTTGGTTTGACTCAGTTCAAAATCAAAACTGGAATTATCCCTGATAACATTTTGAAAGGAAACCCCCATATTTTATGCAAGTGCTAGATTCTTTTGGTAAGGGCTCGGTTTAACGAAAAATCCTAGTTCCTTTGAGAAAAATTCAAACCCTTTGTGGCAGACGTGAATGAAATTGATGCTTTCACACTCAATGTGATAACAAACGACACTAAACGCCAGCAATGCGCAAGCTTTACTTCAAAATCCATACCGTACAACGTAATAGCAGTCCTATCGACTCGAATACTCATGTAAAAGAGTATCAATTTTCCTTAAGCGCCGGCCGTAAGTGTCACAAGCACAGTATGTTAATGTATGATAACACTATATTAGTTTAGATGGCAATCAATGATCCAAAGAAATCTGCGATTATTTTGGTTTTTACTTTATTTCTTTGTGGTTGGTCCAGAAAACTCGCGCCAACTTCTCAAGCAATCAGATGTAAAACTGAAAAAAAAGAGAATCACTAATTGGTCGCCTTCGTTTTCCCGCGCTTCAAGCGCTTCCGCTTGTTTTCACCTCGAGTCCTTATTGGCTAGTGATGATGTCAATCTTTGTTCCTGGCTTGTCACTTCGGTTTTGCGACACTCGATCGCAAAGGGCTCTATGACGTACACAAGCGATTGAAGTTAACTTGATTTCTTTCGTTCTTTTTTCCTGCCAACAGTTGACAGATGGCACTACGTATCTGCCAAGAGACCAAAATTGTGAAAGAAATCTGTTCTGCTGTAACTTATCCATAGTTCCCTTGCTGTGCAACCTATCCCGCTTTCATGGAGGACGTCATGTTAGCAAAATAATGTGTAATGAGAATTTCATTTACTGCGAAAAATAAACGAATTGTGAAAAACGAAGTCTCATTTCTGACTTTTATTGGTAAATGTTAGCCGCATCTTGGTACCTTCCATGGTTACTACACATTTTCCCTTACAGCTTTTCCACCGTACAGACAAAGTAGAATATGCCCACCGCGTAAAGTAAATTTCCTAGCTTCGCACATGTTATCAGGGAAGGCTAATATTTTTTAATCAGAATGTCCGATATTTGAGTTTCTGTTTGATCGAAGTTTTCGGTAAAATTTCCTCGAAAAATCAATGAAAATACCCAAGCCGATTTTCCTCGTAAATATTTACTCGTTGTTTGCTCTTCCCTAATAAAAATATCCTGCCCGAATATCTTTTTTAACTATAAGACAGGAAATTTCTCAGAAACAACAGATGGACAAGACGCTATTTTACTTTGTTTTTTTTTGTTTGTTTATTTTTTCTAAGAGGAAGTATGCACGAGAAACCATATAATTTTATCTCCCCTGTCAACAAGAATTAATGAAACTAAGTTCATTTTTACTTACAGCAGATTATGAAACTGAACGGTGATTAACTAAGGCGAAAAATTCGACTCAAACCGCTATCTTGAAAACAACCTAGTAATATGTTGGAGGATGCTCTTGATTATTAAACAAATTCTCCTTGTCAGCACCTTTGAAAATGTATGGAGAACAGTATGGAGAATATGGATACTGATGTTAGGGTTTAAAGGGTTCTTGGAGTAGCTTAAGCGTTCGAAAATTGAGCAAAAAATAGCGAAATGCTTGTAACTTGCAACGCCATTTTGAAAACAACATCGGTAAAATGAACGCACTCATCTGATGAGCTAAAATCTGAAAGTAGATTATTTTTGCGAAATTTTGATATATTCAATTTATTGACATTATTACTCATCTGCTTTGATAGCTTAAGGAAATACAGTTCATTTACTTTCACCTACAAGAAATCAATAATTCACTGATACTCTGTAATTCTTCCCAGCTTTTTCAAATGATTTTCATAATAATAGTAACACCTAAAAATAATGTAGCAATACAGACAAGTATTGACTGAAATAATTTCGTTTCGTTTGTTCGTGCATCTGATGATCCTAAAGACCATCCATGCAGATGTTCCTACAATTCCTGTCTCTTCTTGGTGAAATACGTATTCACAAAATTATATATTTGTTAGTTACAAAATGAAGGATATTTCTTCCCTTGCCAATTAAGGCAGTGTTCACACTTGGTGCCCAGGCATCGTGCCCGGGTTCTATTCTACGCCGGGCACCAATGTGAACACACCTTTTTTCCTGGTACCCACGCCAGAATTCGGGCACGGTGCCGGTGCCCGAGTACAAGGTCTCGACCTTGTACTCGGGCACTAAACTGGGCACTGAGTCCTTGTGCGAACACATTTTTCGTTGCTGCCCTGGCACTTTACCCACAAACCACTTGTTTTCGTACCCACAATTCCTTGTCCCACTCGAGATTTCAATAGTGAGCGTGTGCTCTGTTTATTGAATGTGAACATATCTTCGGACTGGGTACCGTGTGTCTGAACACAGCACCATTTTGTGCCGGTGCCCGGGTACTAGTGCCCGGGCACCAAGTGTGAACACTGCCTAAGTATATCTCCATTTTTCTCTTTTAAAGTGTTAACTAGAAAAAGCCATTTTTTTCCAAAAAAGAATACGTTTGGCAACTTTGTTGTCTTTCTAAAAAACATAAAAAAACTGAATAATTGAGACCTGTGATAGTTTTGCGAAATTTGTTATTGACAAGTGCGTCAGTGATACTGTGTTGCGTTCACAGCACCTTCAAATTCCTTTCTCTTTTGCATATTTTTTCACAACTTTGTTTTGTTACAAGTTCCACAATGTGCGATGTGATTTAGCTCTGTTTCAATTTTTTTTCTTCATAGATGGCGTTTCTTTGTTACCTTGAAAAAAATATATTCGAGTATAATGTAATGAAAAACAGAAAAAAATGTGACATCTCTGGGTCGAGCAGAATATGAAAATTCCCTGCAATATTTCATTCCCGAGCGGTACACTGGAGGGAACATGACAGCTTGTACTGCACTCAGAAATTACTGGAAACAGCGGTTGCGTTACACCGTCGGAAGAGTTTGTTTTAAAAGACAAAGTAACCAGGAACTAGCCAGGAACTGTTAAGCAAAACATCTCACTTTAATTGCGAGTAGAAAAAATCAAAACAAGCTATTTTTTCTTGTTTTCACCGCTTCACTGCGCTTGTAAGAGTGGAAAAGACTCCGCAGCAGAATTTATCAGAATGGGATCGGCGGTCAGTGTTGGTAAAAGCTCGGACGCCTGCGGAAAATCCCTTGTAACTCAGCTGAGACAGGAAA